>NC_047519.1:17174245-17474245 GCF_902827115.2 Pseudochaenichthys georgianus | reverse complement strand
CTCGGACAGCCCAAGAACAAATGGCAGGGGATTGCCTAGCCTGTGCCACGGCCCGCCCGCAATTAGTCACTGACCCTGCGCCCTTGTTTCTCACAGATACCTGGGGTTACAACTGTATGTTACAGCTGACCAAGATGGCTAGTCCTCCTAACTGCACCACCCTGGCCAAGGTTTTCCCTCCAATTGATAATGGTACTAGGACAGGCCTATTCACGGCTAGCAGAGGCGCCGGTGGGTACACCTGTTTCACCATGGTCCAAAAATCTCCACGTTTTGACCTAAGAAATATCCCTACAGATTGGTGTAACCACACCGTGTCTAGCACTAGTATAGGACATTGGGCCAGGGCTGGTCTCTACTATTATTGTGGGGGCCACCGCCTGTACACCCGTATCCCCGAATTATCTGTAGGATTGTGTGCTATGGTGCGTCTCCATGCACCCCTAATGTTGCTAGGGAAAAAACTGGTGCCCACGGACCCTAAAACCTCCCTACATGTACTGGCTAGAAGGGACACCAGAGACACGTTTGCTTTATCCCTCAATTCTCCCACCTTTATCGATTCCATAGGTAGACCCTCCAGAAAAACGCGATTCTGCGATCGCAGAATTTACTGCATAATCAGCAAAATGGCGCAGATTTTTAAAAGGCCGCATATTTATCAAAAGGCTGCATAATCCCCGCATTTTTCCACACAATGTTGAGAAAAAAAAAAGTTAACTCGTCTTGACGTGAATTGATGATGATGATGACGCAACGTCATCAGCTCGCACATCACAGAAGGTAAACAACACTGTAGAGTGAACGTGTGGAGCTCACACGAGAGAGAAAACACCAAGATGAAAAAATCTAATCCATCTCATTTACCGACGAACATTTCTGCTAAAGACCGGGCAAAGCAGTACCCCGATGTCTTGCACGGAAGTGGGGGGAAACTATTCTGCACCCCGTGCAACTGTGTGTTGGAGCATAAGAGAACATCGATGGTGACGACCCACTTTGATTCATTCAAAGATTTGAAAATGCTTTCTGCTGCTGCGGACAAGAAAGCCAAACAACTCACGTTCACCGAGGCATCAACCTCCAAAACCCTTTCGAGGGCTACAAGAAACGAGGTGAGAAGCCTACAAGATTGAAGCTGGTCAGATAACGAACAAGTAAATGAAAACAGAATGAGGCGGAGAAGTGTGTGTGTGTGTGTGTGTGTGTGTGTGTGTGTGTGTGTGTGTGTGTGTGTGTGTGTGTGTGTGTGTGTCTGTGTGTTGTGTGTGTGTGTGTGTGTGTGTGTGTGATTAAAATAGCCCAATTTAAATAAACATTGAATGTGTTTAATTGAATAGTAAAGGGGTTTAACGTTAGTGGCAGGTTGTGTGTGAGAGAAAATAAATAAATAAGACAGCCCAATATTATTTTTTTTCGCATTTTTAGCAACTTTCCGCATATTTCGCAACTTCCCGCAATTTCACCGCATAAAATCACATAAAACCCCGCATGTTTGATCGCATAATCAAGGATTTTAGAACGCATAATCAAGGATTTTTGCCCGCGTTTTTCTGGAGGGTCTACATAGGAGTTCCACGAGGGGTCCCTAATGAATACAAACTAGCTGACCAAATAGCAGCAGGGTTTGAAAGTTTTCCAGTTATCTCTGCCATCTTCCCCGTTACCCCTGTCAAAAATGTAGAAAGGATCAACTATGTCCATTACAACATACTCCGATTGGCCAATCTCACTAGGGACGCGGTAGAAGGCCTGGCTGAACAATTAGGTCCAACGTCCCTTATGGCTGTGCAGAATAGGATGGCGCTGGATATGCTTCTGGTGGAGAAAGGGGGTGTTTGCTCAATGTTCAAGGATATGTGCTGTACGTTTATTCCCAACAACACGGCGCCGGACGGTTCCGTGACGAGAGCCTTAGAAGGTCTTCGTATCCTATCTAAAACTATGCATGAGCAATCAGGGATACACAACCCCCTTGAAGAGTGGTTTACTAACATGTTTGGTCAATGGAAGGGTTTAATAATGTCTCTTTTTTTTCTGTAGCTACTTTTTTGGCCATTTTAATAACATGTGGGTGTTGTTGTGTGCCGTGCATCCGCTCATTATGTGTCAGACTAATCAGTTCCACCATTGAGGGAAAAGCTGCTTCTCCCCCTCCGTATAAAATGCCGCTGTTGGCCTATGTCTCGGAGGGAGAGGACAAGTATAGAGACTCAGCAGACAAGGACGCAGTTTTTTGACATGGTTTGGTCTCCCTCTCCACTGTCATAATAAATTGTTATGATGGGCTGTTTCCAAATGTTTAAAGGGCTCTAAATATAATGTTGAGAGACGAACACAGTGGAGAGGAATGACAATAGTTATGTTTCAAGTGCCTTGTGTAAGTTGCTCTCTTTTAAAAGAGTGCAAAAGGGGGAATTGTGGAAATTGATGTAAGGTATTATGCAGAAGAAATAATGCAGCATATTTTTGGTATATTCATTTTAATGTCACCCATATATGAGGTGTATTGCATCATGTTATCCCTACTATATGTGTGGGTTTATACATTCCTGTGTGTTAATAGTTGAAGGAACAAAAAGTACATTTTTCCTCTTCAATATAGAGAGGTTTTTTATAGATTCCTGAAACAATGTTCCCTTTTTCTTAAAAGGAGATTAGCGCAATAGTCTTTTTCTTTCACTTTTACCCTTTTATCAAAAGGGTGTTTTTAGGCTATTTTTGAGGAGGGAAGATGCATAATTACTTGTGAGTTCTGTTTTCAGTGAAAAGATTACCCCTTTGAGTGTTTTTCTTGGTTAAACCATTGATAGGCTTTGCAAATTGCGAGGGACATTTTCCCCAGATATAATTGTTAAATTCTTCTTAAATTAATGATGCGCATCCTGCAGGCCTTGATAATTGAGTCACACAGTTAAGAGAGACAATGGTCCTTCTGATTCTGGGTAAGCTGACTTCGGGTGGATGGAAGTTCAGAGAGGGCCGGGGGGGTACGAGGACACTTAAAGGAATGGTCCACTCATTAGATAATTAATCAAAACTTCAGTATTTAGTGAAACATTATGTTTAAACCATACCCTGAAGAAATCAGCGATATTCCCTGGTAAATAATGATTTTATAGCTCTTTTTTATCAAAACCTTTATATTCCGTCTGGCCGCCGCCATTTTTGCCATTTGCAGTAGTCACGTGATGGCCGTGACGTCATCCATGCGTTCACTTTGTCAACACACGGAAACATGGCTGAATATTTGAGTTCGGACTCGTCAGCAGAGGAAGAAGTTTTGATGTTTTATCAGTATGACAATACGACACCCTCTGTCCTTAGACCCTCACATCGTACAAGGAAAAACTTCCAAAGAAAACCCCCAGTTTAAAGGGAACATGGGAGAAACCTCAGGGAGAGCAACAGAGGAGGGATCCCTCTCCCAGGACGGACAGACGTGCAATAGATGCCGTGTGTAAATTGAAGAGATAATACATTTGCAACATAGGTAGTCCAGATGTATGGAAATGCATGTGTGTATAATAGGAAGATGATATAAGATACTATATGTATGCATGTAGTACCACCCTTGCTAGCGATTCACTCTCTAGTTTAGCATACTCAGCTTCGTTGTCCCTGGCCATAGAATCACGATTTTATGGGGCCGGAAAAAACTGGGGGAAAATACACACTAGTCGGTACTACGCTATATGGAAAGGCCACCAAAAACTGTCCTGGCCTGGACGCTAAAGGACGTTAAAACGGGACTAGCCGCTGCAATGGAAATGCGCTATAACATACCTTATTCTTACTCCGAGCACTACTTCTGCTCCTCCGTCGCTTCACACTTGCAGAGGGCGATTTCTCAACTGGCCGAACTGGTGTCCTGGTCGGTGATGACACCAGAAAGACCGATGGTACTGCATCTCCATTAAGTAATGGTTGTTCCATAAATCCCATGTTATGTTTTATCATACTCTCAGAGTAGTCGTCCGGAAATTTGAAATGTTCGCTGCATACATGAGCCTGTGAATCTTTCGGTTCGGGCCGGCCACATTTCGCTAGCCACTGCCTCTGAATGTACTTCTTACGCTTACCTTTTGGCAACAGATGGAACTAAGCATTCCGTGGATTGTTCCTACCAGAATTGTGGCAATATTTCGCGATACAGTGAGGCATATTTGAAGAGAGAAACTACAGTAAATAACATGGAGATCAACGTGTCCTCGAAAACCAAACGCATGGTTTACGTCACGTCCGGAAAATGGCGGCGCCCACAGTGTTGATGTTATTTCGGTATATAATCAGTTTAAAATCACTGATAATGTCATCGGATTAAAAAAAAAAAAAGAAAGACTGGCAGAGACTGGTCTGTTTTATCGGATGATAATTATTTAAAAATGAGTGTCATGAGCATACCATTCCTTTAAGCTCTGTTGGTTAGCTGGTCCTGAGGAGGTCATGAGATGATGACTGATACATTCCCAACAAGTATGGCTTTCATAAAGGAAAACATATGGACTATTGTGTGATAAGCTACATGATAAGAATGTGTTTTGCTTCAAACTGAAACTGTTTGGTTCTCTGCTGGCACGCGCTGATTCACTGTGAGACAGCATATTTTGTATCTCCCAATGAGATGACCTGAAAAGATGACCAGCTGACCCAACCCCTTCCTGTTTGTTTTGGTATGAAAGCCTGTTCGGCCTGTTCGGTTTGCTCTCTCTTCTCGCGCTGCCAAGGCTGAAGGATCGAAGTGGCACGTGAACCAGGGCAGGAGTACTCCTTACATTACGTATATTATTTTAGATTGTATGGTAATGTATTATATTGTATTGCATTATTACCTTGTATAATTAAAACAGATTATTGTTTAACTGGTATCCTGGTGTCTTCTGATTTCCTTCCTGTTATGATTTTAAGCAGGACTCGCCAAAACGAAACGCGGGGACGAGTTGGGTTGTAAAAACCTCAAGACTCACAACACCTAATGCAACTCCACACTACCTTCGGAGCTGTACCGGAGGGGAGAGAGAGAGCAGGGAAGGGGCAGCTATCTTGCTGAGTGTCCGGCGTTGGCTACAGAATGTTAGCTAATGTCACATCACAACATTGTAAAGTTAGCTATCATATATCAGGCTATAACTAAAGTAGCATTGATAATATAGTAACGTTACTGGCAGAACTGTTGATACTGATCCATAACTGAAACTAATGCTCAAGTATCAGCCGTATCTCGCGTTACCTAATGCAACTCCACACTGCGTTATGGTGCTGTACCGGAGGAGAGAGAGAGAGCAGGGAAGGAGGGGGGAAAGATGTAATACGGTTTCCTGATAAACGTTTTGTTTTGTAGGTGCTTGTGTGGGGAATGCCAGCCCATGACCTCAGCTGTGGAGAGCATGTGCTGCAGGGAGGTGGATCCCTTCTGGGCCCTGGTGGAGAACCTCACCCCCAGACCAGACATAACATGCCTGACACTGCACCCAGGCTTTGAAGCATGCTGTCTGAATCCCTTTGTGCTACAGATAGCCTACATGAAATTCAGGAGCATGCATTCAGGAGCATGCATTCAGGAGCATGCAGGAGCATGGCCCGCTTCAGGCCAGCAGACGTGAGTATGTTTAGATTACAATTAAAAAGATAAATACTATTAAAGATAATACAGTTGCTATTGAACCCGAGTGTTTAGCAGGTTTCAAAACCCAGAACCTGTAGATTATATACTATATAACACTTGTTGATGATGTTAACAAGGCTATCAAGTTTACCTGTAGATATTGTGTCCCTATCCCCAGGCAATACCGCTACACTTCTTACAGGCAGGTCATCCGCTGGGCCTATGGAGTTCTAGGCAGGCACATTAGGAAGCCCTTACCCTCATGTGTTGTGTCTGCCATCAGAAGACAGTTCCCAGAAGAAGGAGGAGGAATTTACAAAGGTTTTGAGTGGCCTCATTTTGGTGACGATCAATACAATTAATCACAATCATATTGTGTTCGCACTATGTGTTCGCATACATATGCATTTCCAAACATGTTGCCTACTTATGCTGTAAATGTGGTATTGTTTCAATTTACACAAATAAACATTGATTGATTGATAGATAGTGTATTTTCATTATTAACCACCAAAATACGTTATTTGAACACTCCTCTCGATCGATTTACAAAAAAAAATAGTATGGCCCGCCCTAATACACCAATGCAGTTTTTAAAGATATACATTTTTCAACACAGAATCATTTACCAAATTACACCATATCCAATCATTTTACGAGTCAGAAAATGCTATCTGTTCATTGCAGTTATTTTTTATTGAATTAGATTACCATGACCTCAACATATTTATGTAGAGTACAAGTCCACAGCCAAGAAAATGTTACTACTTCTTAGTTTTTGCAACAGTCTGTAAATATACACAACTTTATAATAACATGCACACATTTTAAATAGAAATAGAAATAGAATATGTGTATATATTAATATGTTTATGTGTGGGGAATCTCACTGGACAGCAGCAAGGGAGACCTCTAAGTGAGCCAACAAGTTGGATGAAGAAGGTGTTGAAATTGCTGTGTGTAGGCATGGATTTCTTCTCAAAGGTTGGTTAAAAAATATTTGTAGATAATCTGAAGCCTTACCTTCAATATGATTTGTTCTCACTATTTGTGTGTGTGTGTGTGTGTGTGTGTGTGTGTGTGTGTGTGTGTGTGTGTGTGTGTGTGTGTGTGTGTGTGTGTGTGTGTGTGTGTGTGTGTGTGTGTGTGTGTGTGTGTGTGTGTGTGTGTGTGTGTGTGTGTGTGTGTGTGTGTGTGTGTGTGTGTGTGTGTGTGGGGCACTAAGACCAGCGTCCAACCACAAGGGAGTCCACATGGGAGTGTGGACAATCAGAAGCCAAAGCCAGAAGCCAGACAATTTGTTCCTTTAGAATCTGCTGGTTTCACACTAATTTCCTGTGTTAAACCGGGAATGCCGTGCCAGATAAAGGCCAACTGCCTCATCCTTGGTGATCTCCTGGCAGGAAGTGGAAAGGGGGGCAGGGGCAGTGGAGGACAAGACTGCACTGCTCTCTCGTAGAGTCTCTGGTGACCTGGAGTAGCCCTCACTCAGAGACTCCATCTGGGCTGCAGCGTATGCTGAAGGAAGGAAACAAGTGATCACATTCAGTGATATTATAGATGCATCACACAATAAATAATATTTAGGGACCGAGTAAAACAGCTAACCGTATGATGGCTTCTCCTTGATAGGGCGAACTACCCAGCCACCTTTGCAGAAGCTTGGGTAGCGAACTGCATAACGCACCTCACCATCACTCAGGCATGAAAACGGGTCAGGGGTGAAAAAGGTGAGAAGGATATTATCCCTCTAGGGGGGTCCGGGGGCATGCTCCCCCGGAAGAACATTTTGAATATTCCATGCAGTCCTATTGCAAAGACTAGAGCACTTAGTTGGCATACAGGGAACTGCGTTAGGCTGGTTTAGGTCCTATCTATCTGAACGCTCTTAGTTTGTACGTGTCAACGATGAATCTTCCACGCAAACCAAAGTTAGCCATGGAGTGCCACAGGGCTCAGTGCTCGGACCTATTTTGTTCACATTATATATGCTTCCATTAGGCAATATTATAAGGAATCATTCTGTAAACTTTCATTGTTATGCGGATGATACTCAACTATATTTATCAATCAAGCCTGATGAAATTAATCATCTAAATAAAATTCAAGACTGCCTTAAGGACTTAAAAACGTGGATGACCGTAAACTTTTTGATGTTAAACACGACCAAAACTGAAGTTATTGTACTTGGCCCGAAGAATCTACGAAACAAATTATCTAAAGATATACTAACTATGGATGGCATTAATTTGGCCTCCAGTGAGACTGTAAGGAATCTTGGTGTTATATTTGATCAGGATTTATCCTTTAACGCCCACATAAAATCAATTTCAAGGACCGCCTACTTCCATCTACGTAACATTGCACAAATCAGGCATATCTTGCCTCAAAACGCAGAGAAACTAGTCCATGCATTTGTTACTTCTAGACTGGATTATTTTAACTCTTTATTATCAGGGAGTACCAAGAAGTCAGTCAAGTCGCTTCAGCTGATTCAAAATGCTGCGGCTCGTGTACTAACCAGAGTTAGGAAAAGGGACCACATTACTCCTGTTCTGGCTGCCTATAGAACACAGGATAGAATTTAAAATTCTTCTTCTCGCCTACAAAGCCCTTAATGGGCAGGCGCCATCTTACCTTAAATAACTCATTATACCCTACTGTCCTACTAGGGCATTGCGTTCCAAGAATGCAGGGTTGTTGGTTGTTCCTAGAATCTCTAAAAGTACAATGGGAGCCAGAGCCTTTTCTTATCAAGCTCCACATTTGTGGAATCAGCTTCCAGTTTGTGTTCGGGCGGCAGACACCCTATCCGTTTTTAAGAGTGCACTTAAGACCTTCCTTTTTGATAAAGCTTATAGTTAGGGCTGATTAGATTCAGCCCCTAGTTTTGCTGATATAGGCTTAGTTTGTCGGGGGACATCTTACTTCTTCCTTCTCTCTGTCTGTACCTGTGTACTCTCATGTTCCGATTAACCCAGCTTCCCCACATTTCTTTCTTTTTGGTGTCTATATATGCCGGGATCTGGAGTCATGGATGATCCTGCGGTCCTGTGTCCTGGATCGCGAGCGCTGGATCTTGAGTCGTGGCTGTGGTCCTGGATCATCGGTCCTGGATGGATATCCTCGTGGATTCATCTTCCTATTATACACACATGCATTTCCAAACATTTGGACTACCTATGTTGCAAATGTATTATCTTTTCAATTTACACACGACATCTATTGCACGTCTGTCCGTCCTGGGAGAGGGATCCCTCCTCTGTTGCTCTCCCTAAGGTTTCTCCCATGTTTCCCTTTAAACTGGGTTTTCTTCGGAAGTTTTTCCTTGTACGATGTGAGGGTCTAAAGACAGAGGGTGTCGTATTGTCATACTGATATTCTGTACACACTGTGAAGACCACTGAGACAAATGTAACATTTGTGATATTGGGCTATATAAATAAACATTGATTGATTGATTGATTGATCAATCATTATAAAACATATCATATATATTATTCTGAAATGGACCAATCTGCACAACGACTACTTTTACTGTCGCTACTTTCACTATATTTTGATGAGAATACTTTTCTACTTTTACTTGAGGAACATTTTGAATGCAGTACTTTTACTAACAGAGTATACCTATTCCTACACTCTGGTACTTCTACTTTTACTTAAGTACAAGACCTGAGTACTTCTACTTTTACTCAAGTACAAGATCTGAGTATTTCTGCTTTTAATCAAGTACAAGATCTGAGTACTTCTACTTTTAATCAAGTACAAGATCTGAGTACTTCTACTTTTAATCAAGTACAATATCTGAGTATTTCTGCTTTTAATCAAGTACAAGATCTGAGTACTTCTACTTTTACTCTAGTACAATATCTGAGTGCTTCTACTTTTACTCAAGTAGAAGATCTATACTTATACCACCTCCGTTTATCGCCTATGAAAAAAAACTATTAGAAAACGAAGGCTAAAGCTAACGTTAGCAGATAGTGACAATGTATGCTAGCTAGCTAGCTCAACGATAATATTGTGACAGAAACACTTTTCAGTGCACATCACGCTCTGCGCTCCGACAGGGAGCTCTGCTCTGAACACCTGAACGGCCCGTTATAACAGCTGTTCACCAGCGGTCAGTCTGTGCCACAGTGACTCCGGACCGCACAGTTAATATTAACGAACGCACCGGTAGCTAATGTGGCTGATGAAGCTAGCTAGACCATCATCGCGGAGCAGCAGAGCCGACAGGAAGACTCGAGCACACAGCTCGCGCTGCATTATAATATATAAAAAAAGAACACCATGCGTGTCATGATGGCACATAACAGCTCGCGGCCACAGATTACTCCGGGTCCCAGACCCCCCCCATACCCCAAAAATATTTTTATTGCAGATCTACATGAATCACACAAACGACCTATTTTGGATTCAAAACGGCGAATTTCGCCGAAAGGTGAGTGATTCTCATGCCTGATCACTGGTTCGAGCAACCTCTCTGCTGCTATTGTGGTTAAAGTTCAGAGCTGCCATGAGAAGCCTGTAGAGACAGCAGATTATGCAGTTCACAAGTTGTTTGTACATATGTGAATAAACTGTTTAACTGATAGCATTAGTCGGTTACACTTCGTATTGTCCGTTAACGGTTAAATGGTTAATTATTAACATCCCTAAGCCGTACACATTCTTTCACCATCACATCATATTTACCTGCTGTATATCCCAAGGAAGGAGAACCCAGTGTGCTTTGGTGCAAAGTGGAGGATAAGGGAGTGAAATGCCTCCAGGGCAGGGAATAGGTCTGATGCTGTGGAGACAACTTCCGGACATCCTTCACCAATGCTGTTCTCAAAGTCACCCTCTCCAGTTTAATGGCTGCAGTTGTTCCTGTACAAACTAGAGATGTTAAGATTCACCGATTCGCATCGGTGCACCGGCATAAACGTTCAAGATGCGAGTGCACCGGTTGAAAGAGTGCACATCGGCTACAGTTTGGGTTGAACTCGCGATGCATCGATTGCGTAGCGTCTTTGCATCGGTAAAAAACCGATTCATTCATATAAAATCCCCTCATCTTGTCAACGCTCAGCAGAGACGATCTTTGATATTTGCTTCGCCACTACGGAGGCCGAGAGTCTCAGTTATCAACCCACACGGAAGTTGAGGAGAAAGAGAAACACAGCGCACCGAAAAATACCTACAAATCAAACGTTTGCAACACTTCGGATTGTTCAAGAAAGACGGTGTAATAATCCTTCATGCTATATAGTTGACCGCAGGTCATGGAGAGTAATAAGGTATCCGTAGACCTTTGTATGAGGTATCTTTATTACTTAACAGGTCTACAGCCATGATACATAGATCCGTCCTTGATGCGGGTTTGCATACACACAGTATCACTCCGCAGCCGCACCCCATCAGTAACGTCCTGATGGTATATGTGCGCGGCACTATATACTACAGACGGTCAACTTGAAAAATCGCTCGCAAATTGTTAACGATGCCGAGCCACTTTAAAGTACACACGTAGTACGAGGAACTTAGCGACGCACATAAAGAGGCGACATGGGGTCTGTGGCTGAAAAGAGAAACCTGAAAGTTAGACATATGAGTTCAATCACTCAGTGAGGTGTTCTGTCAGAGAGAGTGGTGTTTAGTTTACAGCAGCCTGTGAAGGCCAATAATAATTTAAATGTCTTTCTTACTATAAGCAGTTATGAAATACCTGTTTGTGAAAGGTTATTTATATTCTTTATTGTTATAGAACCCACTGCTTCCTGCTCACTGGTGAGTTAGCCTATGAGTGTTAAGCACATCAGGCTGGCAGCTGTATGGGCATGGCACCATGGTAGCTGTTATTTGTTAATCATGAGCAATGCATCCTTACATTGTTTAACTGTGAGGTGTTATACAATTGTACTGTACTCTGGAGAGCTTTTAAAGGTAAAAAAATAAATGGCATGATGGGATGTGCAGTACCAAATATGTAAAGCACTTTTTTGTTAATGTATGATTTGCTGCATATAAGGAATAAAACAAAAATCCTCTGTCGTACCATGTTGAAGTATCATTATTTTTGCATAGTGTTGAATCGCATCGTATCGCACCGAATCGCATAATGTTGAATCAAATCGTATCGAACTGTATCGCAACAGGGGTGAATCGTATCGTATCGCATCGTCTGGTGTTTCAAATGTATCGTTAATGTATCGTATCGTGGCAACGTATCGAGATGCGCATCGCATCGGCCTCAGTGATGGAGATGTACATCCCTAGTACAAACACATATGTTGTTCTGATGTTACTAGAATTGTCTACATATGCATGTATTACCTACACTGATAAAGCACGATTGTGTGATAATATCAGATGTTATTTATATAACGCCTTGTTAATGTGTTAGCACGGGTTATATATTGATGGAGGGCTCTGGAACCAAAATAAACTAAGCACCAACAAGCACTTGGACGACTAAGATGTTTCAGCAACACATCCTCACTCCCAGGTCGGCCTATATTGACGTTATGTCAAGTCCCCTGTGTCGGCTTTTTCCAACGCAAGGGGGTGCCCTTAGCGTCCATTTTCAGCTTTCCGGGATGTCCATATGCTTCTATGGACACTGATGGAAGCACGGCATTCGTTTGTGTCGACTGCCCTTAAAGGCAATGAGAGCGTCCATTCTCATTGGATAACGGAGAATTGTACACCCGGAAGTAAGTATTCCCCTTACTGTCGATTGATTTTATAGTGATATCTGCACTACTCATCGACTAAAAAATACCAGATTATCCTTGTTAATTACACAACATTGATTGGTTTAAATTGTGTGCAATGCTTTTGTATTTTTCCCCTTCGATTCGGAGAAACAAATATTTTTTCGGAGTAAAGGATGGCAGAAGACAGGCACGTCTCTACTGGGAGTTGTAGTTTTAAAAGACGTGTACATCCCTGGAGGTTTAGGGGATAGGAAACACTCACATTTAAAACATATAATTAATAAATGGGTGAAAGTTGCTTGTGCCCATAATGGGCAGCATTAATATATATACACACATGCCAGCTAAGGTCAGAAGAGCTTTATTTAACAGCTGGTCTTATGTTTGTGACCCCTGTCGTTAATTGATAACATTACATTACATTAATTGATAAGCCTGAAACATGCACTTGTCAAGGTTCAGAGGCACATTTTGCAAACATGGCAGTAGCCATCGATCAGCTTAAGATAAGATATACTTTATTGATCCCAAGTTGGAACATTTGCGTTACATCAGCATGTGTAACAGTTAAATATGCAGTGGTGTTTATTTGTAAATAATTTAGTATAATCACACAAATTCTGTGTTTTATATTTAACAATTCTGTGTTCTTTCTTTATTGATTGTTCAATACCTGACAAGGCCGGAGATGAAATATCTACATAGATCTTATAAGAGTATAATACATTATGTATAATATCAGTTAAAATAAGTGCTTCAACATAGTTAACATTGCTGGAGGTACACAAATATTGATAGATGTCTTGTAATGCACTATTGAGGAACCTGCGACCCAAGTTTTTCATTCAGTGCAGAACTACACCATAGTTGTGTAGGCCTATATGATATGTCAATAAACCTTAGAAAATCTTGAAAGGGATGTGCAAAATAGTCATGATATACAGTCTTTAATTAACTATTAGTAGAGAATAACGAGTAATGAATATACTTTATAGGGATCCTATTAATATCTAATAATAAAAATAATGAAATTCAATAACATGCTTTAACCACTAGGTTAAATCAGCTGTGCACATTCATGGTGTAAATACAGCCTATCTACCATTTGGATCAAATATAAAAGTCAGCCGAATTAGTGTTGATACTGCAAGGAGACGTATTGTGTGAAAATAAATGTAAGATGTTGTTTAATGGCTGATATATTTATGATCCACGTCACGTTTTCAGTTCCTCATGTTTGTCTAGAAGTCTTCTCATCAGGGCTCTATAAATACAGAACTACGGCAGATATGTAATATGTAATGCAGCCAAACCGTGTATTACAATGCCGTTATGTGATGACTTTCAAAGAGAAAAGCAAGCACACTCGGAATAAAGTATTATTTAAGCCATACTTGAGATCAACATTAGTTCGCTGCAGTGGCTCTTTTGATGGTTCCTCGTCAGACGACTCGCTCATCATTTCCTCCTCTGGGCTCCATGGCATATCCCCAGGGTGGTCCATGGTTACATAAGATGACTCATCATCACTGTGTGCAGGACTGGGCAGTGGAGATTCTGTCTGACACCCCACACTGACCATCCTGGGCTGTACCTGGACAGCTAGGATAAAAAGATATATATTATATAATTTTGCCTGCCATAAACAACAGCCCTGCCATACAATCTACCTTTACAAAGCTTATGGGTCATTCCAGAATTGGAGGACAATTTAGACACCAACATTTTTGAAAAATCAAACTTTTATTTTATAATTTTTTTTTATGTATTCAGGAAAAACATATCCTCCTGTAGCTCCTGTGTGTTGTGTGAACTCACCATAGCTGCTAACTTTTCTTCTTCATGTATTGTGTTCGTTTTGTTGTGTTTTGTTCTTCATTTGTTATTTACGGATGGCTGGCTTTTAGGCGCAATACCGCCCCCTGGATTATATATAGTGTAATACTGCCCTGAGTGACAGACTTTTTTCCCACTCGTAAAAAAAGGCGCATTCGCCGTGTGACTGCATGTGCCGAACCGTGACGTCCGAACCATGACGGTACGGGACGAATACGGATACCGTTACACCCCTCGCATGGATTATTAGATTTTTGATATGGGGGACATGCAATGTCCTCCAATTCTGGAATGACCTTTATGTTCAGGTTTTGTTGACATTCGGGCTGAGATGTTTTAATTCATGTATATGTTAATTATTGAGGTCATAGCAAGTCTTGGAGTTGTAACAGCCTGCATCATACTGAGATGTTTTTCTAATATGTTTTTAACATGTACAAAAACTATGCCGAGTCTTTACCGCGTTTTGATGTAAAATGGGCGCGCTACTTCTGTGTTACATTTACCTGATGAACGATGGAAAGGTCTGAGGTTACACTGTGAGCCGCAGTGAAGCACAGATGTTGGCTGAGGAACCAGTGGAGAGATGACCTCTTGCTCTGGGTCTATAAGCCCAGCATCATTGGCTGTAGGTGAATCCAGTGGTGTAGTCTACGTGATACGCTGGTATACGCCGTATACCCACTAGAAAATGCCAGTGATTTCCGTATACCCTCTTAAAAATGAGCGATGATATGTAACAACATCATTTTGTGACTGTGCTTTCACGCTTTCGCCTCTTCGTTAATACTTTTGGACGTCTGGAGCTTCTGTCGCCTGTGGCCTGTTGCTAAGCAACAGCAACACACGGCTCTGACAAACCCTAAGTTTCTCTAACGTTATCAGAATTTGATCCGTCCACCATTCAAGTTCGCGGAGCGCTAAACAGGAAGCAAACATGAAAAAGAAAACAGACGACAATATTTCAATGTTTTCCGAAGTTTTCCCCTATTACCACTACAGAAGAAGAGCCATGTCAGGTGGCTGTCCTAAAGGTGACAGAGAACGAGCCCGGCGCTCCGCAAATTTAACCGGTAAGTGAAATTAGCATGGTTATCATTAACGTAACTGTAGCTAACTTGCTAACTTGCTAGCTAACTTGATCAACGTTAGTGTGGTGGATCAATGGAAGAGAAAGGGAGCGAGATACTGCGTGTGTGTGTGTGTGTGTGTGTGTGTGTGTGTGTGTGTGTGTGTGTGTGTGTGTGTGTGTGTGTGTGTGTGTGTGTGTGTGTGTGTGTGTGTGTGTGTGTGTGTGTGTGTGTGTGTGTGTGTGTGTGTGTGTGTGTGTGTGTGTGTGTGTGTGTGTGTGTGTGTGTACGTGCAGTCATAAACAGAACACAATGTTTATATTATCTCCTTGTTTCGGACACAGATGAGGGCTCCTGGCCAGCCTTGTGGACTGAAAGTCAGGCTATGGAATTTAAGAACAGGCATCCTTGGTTAGAGTGGAGGGACAGAAAGTTAGGTAAATAGATTAGACGACATGAGACGTCCAGAGCACACAAAATACCCCAGGAGCTCACGGAGAAGGGTGGACAGGATTTAGTTGGAAATTTGGTGAGAGCTGTGTCAGAGACTGTGTTTGCAGAGACAGATTCTGTATTCAGAACAGCATACTATCTTGCGAAGATGAACCAACCTTTTACTGACCATGATAGTCTCATTGAGCTTCAGGAAAAAAATTGTGCCAACATGGGCACTAGTCTGCACTCAAGGTACAGTTCCACAAAAATTGTAAAACACATAGCAAAAGAGATGCAGAAAAAAATAGTTCACAGTATTGTGACATCTTCAAGCAAGTTGTCTGTTCTCATTGACGAGGCTACATCTGCAGGGCTTGTGGACGAACACAGTGAACCCAGTATGGACATGTTGAGTGCTTTTTCAACCCTCATTTATTGAGGTGAAGCTTATTTGTTAATTTGTTTCTTGTTTGAAGCTAATTTGTCTTGTAGCACTTCAAGGATGTTTGCTTGTTCATTTAAGCTGATACAGTACATAGTTTGACAATGATTTATGGAAGATAATAGGGCTGAACAAGTTTGAATAAACTAATGCATTGACAAATAGGTTTAAAATGATTATTGTGTGATATTTGTGCAGATCTATGCGAAACAAAGATGTTTTTTTAAGTGTAGAATATGATGTGTGGGCCAGGACATCTGTAGCATGACCATATTTATTGTATATTACTTGAAAATTGCAGTAGGCCATATTGAGATTTTGATAATAATGTTGATTAATTGTTCAACCCTAGAAGATAAATGGGCTTTTTCCATCATTGTTCATTCTTTTATTTTGTTATTGTTAATGTCACTGGCAGTTAAAAGTCACATACAAATGCTTATAATACATTGACATGTTGATAACACATAACCAGTCTCAAGACTAGTTATGCATTAGTGAGTGTGATGGTGTTCATGAGGTGTTGCTTCGAGACAGGTGTCGCTCCGCGATGCGTCGCTCTAGGATGGATGAATACAATTATTACAGTATACCCACTACAAAAAAGTAGACTACACCACTGGGTGAATCTGCAGTACTGTTGTCTCCCAAAGTCTTGAAAACACACACATGAAACACATGATTACACATCAAAATAAATAGCAACTGCGCCATTAGCTATGCAAATAAAGTCCCCACGCCAATTCTAGCTAACATTATCCATTATGACTTAGCAAGTGGGTTTAACAAGCTAGCAACATTAACTTACAGCAATAAATACTAAACACACGTTGCTTGTCATTATTGAAATCATTATACTGACTAATTTGGAAGTTAGCAAACGTTAGAAAAACAATACTTACGGTGCACAAAGGTGTCTCTGGTCGTAATAATGGCATGAACAATCGGCCTATATGGTCGTTTTGTGTAGGAGGACAGGCTGGAAGCATCATGTGGTGACTTCCACACTTGCTCGGGCTACATTTCTGACTCAAATGCGTTCTCTGCTTCCGGAAAATCACTCACACCTTCTGCTCTTTTCTTCTCCCCTCTGCTGTCTTGTCACTCTATGACTCACAAAGCACAGCCCTGATTGTGGAATATGCTTTTACACATCAGTGATTTCTCTTCAATCTAAGCTCTGTCTCTGTTCTTCTGCCTCTTTTTTGTAGGTCTTTCACTCACCGGTCTCACTTTCTGTGCATCACTTGACTGTTAGGGGCGTAGATCAGATTTATAGTGAGGTAGCTTGGATTAGAGTAGACAAGAAGGAAATGTACCTTGAATAAAAGTTAGGTCTTTGAACAAGTAGATATGTTCAACAACTAAAATAAAAGTGCTTTAAAACCAGGCAGCTCATTTCATCAAGTGTTGATAGCTTGGCTTTTTTTTTCCACTTCATTGAATGAGATTATTATCAAAACCACCTGATGGTTAAACAGAGTGAGCAATTTTATTTTTAAGCACATTAGATAGTCAACTTTCATAAATATTTCCCACATGACATGAGGGAACTCACATTAAAGCACTTATTACACAGGTAGCTCGAGCAGAATACAAACCCACCCTTTTTAACTTGGGTTTTCCTTGATGATGTCTTTCATTTTGGCAGGAAGTGAAAAGTACATTCAACATAACTTTCCAATACATATTAGTGGTAAATTCAAAGTATGTTGCGTTTATGATTTAGGTTTCTGCTTTCTGAGGTAATTGATCTTATTGGGGTTTTAGTATAGCATGTGTTGGTGTGGAATGTCTGTGACTAGCATTTAGGGGCTAAGCCTACAGACCTGTCACATTATCAATCCTGTGTCATCTGGTTTTCTCCTGTTCTAGAGGACAAGTTCAGCAAGGACAGGAATACCTGAGTGAAAATCTCATCTTTTATGTACTCATGTTCTCCTGGTGCATGGCTGAACCTTAATTATTTCCCTGGATGGATGGATTGATATTCAGTTCATGGCTGCCATTTGGTCTGAAAGTCAAAAAGATCTCAGGTCTCTAAAAATGTATGATTTGAAAAACTGTACTTGTATTATAATGTGACCCCAAATAAATAAAGAATTAAAAAAAAAGAAAGTCAAAAAGATCAAAACATTAGGATGTGAAATTGAGTATGCCAGAAAGTAGAGGATTCCTACTTATGACAACATAAAGGCGAAACTTTTTCTTTAATGCACAATTTCACTCTCTGATTGGTAATTTAATGCACTGTTTTTTCAAGTGTAAGCTACATGAGTCAACCACAAAAGGGAGGTGTTCAATTGGATGGTTGGTCGTGGTCAATTATATTATTACGGAGCTCTGATACTGCCAGTCCTTTGTTTTTACTTTGACTTTGCATTATATAATGGCCATCAATAAAAAAATGTTTTGATATAAATGTCCTTTATAGAGAGATATAAATTCATATGTAAATACTAATACAAATCCAAAATTAAAAGCAAGTAGTCAAATGATGGTGCTGTGCATTTTCCATGACTTTAAAACCCCTGTGGTAACAAATAAAGGGATTTTGTCCATAGAAAGAAACGCTGTTTTTATTTTGTAACAGAAACTTGAAGTATTGAGTTAAAAAAAAGGTACCTTTTTCATGTCTGGACATATTCTACGGATATTGTAATTGAAACTGTAGGGTAACTGTATGCTGCTGGTACAGTATGTTGTCCAATAATCAATTTCAAAGGATCATTTCACTTCCTTTTGCTGTGAACCGCACACAGCGCGAGAGAAATAGGTGACACCTTCACTACATGCCACAGCCTGAGTTGTGCTGCAGTCATACAAATAATATCATGTGCATTTGACTTGATATGCCCATATACTTTTCCTCTAAATTATAACTTTTTCCTGCAGTTTCAGAGGAGAAGAGTTTTACACTCAAAGACAGGTTGATAAAGCTGTTGATAAATCAGGAATTTTTTCTTCAACAGCAGGTCTTTGAGGAAACTGCTGATTGCTGACCATAACTGTCTAAGGTGGACCAACCAGCCATATGCCAGCCAATTCCCTGCTGGTAACCTTCAGCATGCAGCCGATGTGCTGTTTACTGGGTTGTATTTTTATAAGGTATCCAAGGTAGGCTTTCTTGCTTTTAAATTCATCTAAAATGTCAGATTTTTTAATTCATTTAAATTGATGTAGTTTTACTAATAATTAATGTAAGATCATTGCAAAGAAAACTGTGCTGTCTTTCCTCTCCATAAAACGTGGTGATGATAAACCCAACATGACAACCCACCTTGCCCTCAATACAACATTTTAACAGGCCAGGGGGGTATACTGCGAAGCAGGATTTTCGCTTAGCCGGCTAAATTCAGGGAAAACTCCGGCTTTCCGGTCTGCTGGTTCTCTTTTTAGCAGGCTAGATCTCCATGGTAATATATGCTAAGCAGCTAACCTGGTCGGGACCAGGTTAGGTTGCAGGCTAAGAGCTCAACTCAGTGAAAGCACTGCCTGCTGACCAATCAGAGCTCAGTGTGCGGAGTTTAAAGCGATCAAGTCATATTACAGGAGAAAGGAAATACAGAAAAACTGCCGTCGCAGGAAAGACGGCCGGCAAAAATCACCGACTGTGTGAACGTGAACATGAATAGAATATCACCTCCATCTTCAGAGCAATCTGACTATTATAACATTAGCGTTAAGAAAGCTTACTTAAATATCTGCCACAACATAAGTAACCGGATCAGAGGACATTAAGTACAGTCCGCGGATATTCATATATCTCCTTATCTGAGTCAGCTGAGCCGTATCTGGCCGTGCAACACTCACAGTGTCACATACTGTATGCAGAAGTATTATTTTAAGCAACACATAAGTTGACGAAACACTCGAGACAAATGTAATTGAAGTCAGATCGTGTTTTAGACGGGGCAGTGATATCATAAACCTGTTAATGTATGCATTCAAACACTTTTTCTTTTTCCAGCTGTATTCACCTTGCAGGTGCAGCTCTGTGGCTTTTATCCTGGATAAAGTGTTTAAGTCATGGATGTTTAAAGTTTAACTTCTTCATTTTTGACTAGTATTAAAGTTCACTTTTCATTCAGGAAGTATGACGCTGCGCTGTCAGTACGCTTCTCCATGTTTATGATTGGTCGAATGCTCCAAATACCACCCCTTTCATGTGAACGCGCACCTAACTAGATAGGAAACGGCTGGCTTGAGCGATCCACTTGATAACCAGCGTCGTAGTACAGTTTAGCGAGAGCGCGTATGTTTTGGATTAGGCCAACCGGCTAACTCAAACATATCCAGGTTAGGTTGAACCAGGTTCGTAGTATAGGCCCCAGGTGTCGACAACAGATTGTTGTTGTGAAGCAGAACAATAAACACGTGCAGATGTATTGCAGGTATGTGGCTTTGACATTGCAGTCCTAACCCACAGACCTGCAAGAAAAACAAGGAGAACTAACACGAGCTAGATATTTGATTACTCAAGGTAAGGCATGGATTACCCTGAGTAATACCACTGACACTTATACTACTAGATGTATTTGTTGTTCATTAAAAATCATTTGGACAAATCATTGTCCCAAGTCAGGAACAACAGATATGAAGTCAACTCCATGATCTAAACTTTGTGTATTGTTTCCTATTGCAATCATCTCCATATAATCTAAAAATTGCAGTGAGTGTGGTAAATTATGTTTTCTGTCCTGTGAGACGATTCCAATCCTTTGTGATTTCTGAGAAAATTGATCACAGCAGAGTCCCTATACCTCCCACTGTGATAATCGAATTATTCATCTGCTGGTCTGCACTGCCAAACTCACATTTCCCTCCTGCTTGCTATTTAATTGTGAGCTGCCAGATTGATCAACGTATAGCCGTAGTCAGAAAAATGAAGGTTGATTAGTTTAACTATTGTAGAACATAGTTTTGAATCGTTCGGTTTTGGGGAAGACATCAAGTCAATACAAGCCAAAACAGTGCTGAGTCATTGGCGACAAAGTGTCAGGATTATTATGTCATGTCACGTTTCTATGTCTAGGTGTGGGTGTTTTTCCGTTCTCCTTGTCATGTTTTCCTCCCTGTATATTGTCTGGTCTCTTTTCCCTGTGTTTTCATGTCTGTCGTTAGTTTCCCTGGTGTGTCTAATTTCCTGATTGTTTTCACCTGTCACTCCTTGTGTGTCTCCTGTGCTCATCAGTGTCAGCCCCGCCCCTGATTGTTCCCACCTGTGTCTAGTTACCCTGTGTTTAAATTCCCCTGTCTCCCAGTGTTCAGTGTCAGTTCGTCTTGTCTATTGTCATGGTAAGGTCTATGCTCCTGGTACTCATGAAAAGTTTTTGATTCCTCACTGCGTGAGCGCATTCATTTTTTGTTCTCTGTTTTTTGTCATCTCGACTAGAGTTTTGGTGGTTACCTTTTTTGTTAATTTTTGCCAGTCATGGAAAAATAAAGTATCTTACAATACTTTACCTCTGTCTCCCTGTCTGCAATTGGGTCCAACATCCTAAGTGCCTGAGATCTTAACACAAAGTCAAAGTTGAATTACAGGTGTTTTTGAATGTGGCAAACAAAGTCTAAATTAAAAAAAAATGACATATCAGCTGATTTATTTTATCAGGCCATGTAATACCTTTGAAAATAAAACAATATGTTAATTACCATAAAGTCCTTAATTCGCTGTGTTATTAAGAGAGGGTTTTAGCCGTGGCATTTGCTGAAAAAGAATCCTAGTGAATATGTCAATAGATAAAGCACAATGTTTATATTCACTTAAAGCAAAAAAGCCTACGCTGCGAAAGGAAAACTGTTAACTGTCACAAAATACAATGTATTGTTTCAACAGTGCTTTGTAAAGTTAGCTTTTGAAGAAACAAAGAGAATACATCTTACTTGGCCTCTATAGGCTTATGTGGTTTCAATGATAATAGTTACAAACTGAATTTATTGTTTGACTTGTGGGATCAAAAATATATCAATAACTTCCTCTGCACTTATTTTTTGGGATGTTATTTTGGCTGTTGGAAGTAACATGTTTGAAATACGAAAATAGAGAACAAGGAAGTTTGGTTTTGGGGTGTCATCAGGACATGCAAGCCTCAATCTACATATCTGTTGCGTTTAAGGGCACAGTTTGAAGCAGGAAGTACAAAAGATTCCACATTAAGCTTCCATTTTCATAAATAAAATGAGGAAAATATCACTCTTAACACAAGTACAAGTTGAGCTTCATGCATTATGCAACCATGTTCCCTGAATTCTATATGGTGGCCAATTAGGGTTAATGGACTATTTGATTAATAAATGCTTCGTTAAATATTATATTAGGCAATATTTTTTAACTCCAGATGCTAAACATCTTCAAGCTGTAGCCGATAAAGAAATGTATGTAAAATGTTTTATGCAAATGAAAAACGGTAGGAATTATTGTGCTAATGTTTGTGTGCCTTTTTCGTTACATCCCATTGCCAGGCTTTGATTAAGAACTTCTATCCACCAACCTTGCACCATCAAACGCTGGCATCTCCTTCATCCACACAATTCCTCAGAGACACCTCAACGATTTCCGGACCTTTTGTTCAGAGCTTCAAAATGAGTGGTACCCATTAACAGAATTCTCGCTGCCGGTCCTCTTTATTCCGTGTGCAAAGGCCTGTAGCAGATTGCATGGATCAAGTAAGGTCAGCTCACATTCCTCTGCTTTAGATTTCCTTATTTTCAAGACAGCTAGTGCAATGCAAGCCTTCACTCTCCTCCGTGGCTTCAGGATATGGAGATGGTGAGTCAATTCCCTGTGCTTTCCCATTTTCTCCTTGCTCCATTTTGTCTGACAGTAGGAGCTCTCAGTGTTTCTGTATGCAGTCCAAAGTCCCATTCTTCTTTTTAGTTTGAATTTAGGTCCTTCTGCAACTCTTCTACTACCTGACAAATTAGTTCCCTATCTACATCGTTCGCTTCTGTTTCAGGCAAACCTCAGTGATCTAACTGATTCTTCCTCAGTCGTCTGAATTTTCTCCGTCTCATCTGATCTGTCTAAAGGTGATTGTTTGCCTGTTTGCTTTATTTGGGTACAGTATGTGCTCCGGACTGATGTTTTCTCTATGCATGCCTTTGACCAGGTTTTATTTACATATTTGACTTGGTTATACGTCCTTGTTTCTCTGGTACTTTTTACCCTTATTACCTTTTTTGTGAACAATTTAAAATATGTTTATTATTCTTGGTTTAGAATTTGTGTAGTTTATATTTGTGTGTGTGTGTGTGTGTGTGTGTGTGTGTGTGTGTGTGTGTGTGTGTGTGTGTGTGTGTGTGTGTGCACTTGTTTTCATGACAAATAAGGACAATTTTATGATAACACACCTTCACTATCAGGACACTCGGAAAAATGAGGACATTTTTGGCGTCCTCATTTTTCTGAACTCACTACAGTGTTTTAAACTCCCCCAAATGTCCCTACACCAAATATCTTCAACGTCCTAAAATATCACAATTTCATGACATGAAGTGTGTGAGTGTGTTTATGGATTTTGCTCATCTATGAATACGCCAACTAGTGGTCACTTCTGGAACTTAACACACTTTTCACACACTTTAGTCACATGACTCAAAAGGTCCTCATATATCTCATATTTGTCAGGTTCAAACACACTCCAACGTTTTAAGCTGGTTTTAGTATTACTGCAATATTAGAGCCGGGACTCGATTAAAAAAATTAATCTAATTAGAGGCTTTGTAATTAATTAATCAAAATTAATCGCATTTTTAATCAAATATACATATTTGACCTGAGAACAGTGAGAAGCAATTTTCACATGGATTTTACATCAAGTGGTCTACAGTCGAGTGCAATCCAGTGAGCCAGGGAGCTGGTTATTCTCTCAGACGTGGACTTACTTATCCTGGCCCTGAAACCAGTCATCTGGTTGAGTGTGGGTTGGGTCAGGGTGTGGTTCCTTGCACTCGGAGTCGGGCTAACGTCCACGCTAGCTGCTACATGCTTTGCATTTAGGTGATACTTTAGGCTTGATGTGCTGCGGTGATATGCAAATTCTTTTTTGCATAATTTGCACACAACCGTGCTCTTGTCGACGCTTCCACCCGTCCGTTTTTTAAAACAAAATGTCCCATCCACGGGGCCGACCAAAGCGGTCTCATCAGCTTGTTCGTTCATGTTTGACTATTGTTCACCGTGGTTTGTTGTTGTTTGAAGTCCCATGCTGAAGTCATGAACGTTAGTTGGTGCTCCAGTATAATCGGTACGCCTGAAACTCATCCAGTGAGAAACGTTCCGCTGTGCAAAAATAAGTGCGATTAAAGTGCGATTAAAATGCGTTAATTTTTTTAACGCGTTAATTTTTGTGTAATTAATTAATCATAATTAACGCGTTAAAGTCCCGGCCCTATGCAATATACATCTATTTCCATGGACTCAGAAACAACTAAAATCATCAACAATTAATTACTGCTGATTTTAGTCACCTGCCTTCTAATCTAGAGAACTAGTTATTCCATCATTACTTTTATTTACATCGAATAGCCAGATGAGCTACTGTTAGCTTATTAGCTTAACGTAGCTAACTGCATGCAAAGGACCCCTGCCACATGGAAGATTCTCTCAACAGAACTGGAAGGATTGCACACTAAATTGAGGTAATTCATTACTTTTTCTAAGATGTTGTTACTGAAGCACAAGATATTATTTTAAAATGTGAATTGTAACAGTGGTTTCCAATTCAACACCAAATTGATAGATAATCAGTAGACCTAGTAAGTCATGTTATTTGTGGAGCTTACCGTGTTTTAGTAATTTTATAACAGTATTTACCTTTGAAGACGCTTTGTCTGTGCTCTTGTAACATTATTTGTTGAGGTGTTAAAGTAACTTGAAGTTACACAATTCTAACTGCAGTTGCCCAGGGTTTGCACTGAAAAGTTAACTTATCAAGCTAATGGGATCGTGCATTAGTGAGAACATGAGTTAGTAAGTTATAATTAAAGAATAAATAATACCATTTTATAAAACATAATTGATACAAATACATTTGAATTTTTTTTAATGTATTTTGTATTTGTTCTTGTTGACCTTTTGTCATTCTTCCATGTAGATGTTTGCTAATTGAGGAACAAATGGTGAGTTACATCGTCCTCATATTGTTGTAGCAGATATTGTACAGTTCAAACTATTTCTAGAGTCTTGAGTTACAAGCCCAGATCCTCATGTGAATTGTTTTTACTAAAATCTGTGTCCCCTACATGAAAAGTCAATGGATTTCTGACACGTTATTGTTGTATTTTAAATTGCAGAAACTGAGTGACATGATCACGGCTCAGCCTTTAGCTGACTCTGAAGCGAGCCAGAGATCCACCTCATCCCTCCAACAGGTAATTAACCATGTACTGTAGACTATTTCTATACAAGGTACATTCATGTGTCAATCAAGTCCAATGCCTACATAAAATGCCTTTTTACCTCATTCAAATTAATATATTGTGAAATACAAGTAGAATCTCAATATAACTGTTACTTGTTTCTAAATATCATAGTAGAACAACAACAGCACAGCACACCTCAGAAGTCAGGAACACTGACGTTATGTAACTTCAGTCGTCATGTCCTCATTTTGTTGTAGGTTGTGTAGTCTTGATGTGTTTCAGAGAACGTCCCCATATGGTACAACCCAACGAGTGTAGAGTGTGTGTGTTACATCGTTCTCATATTGTTGGGTAGTAGATATCGTCTTTAGGTTGTGTAGTCATGATGTGTTTCAGAGAACGTCCCCATATGGTACAACCCAACGAGTGTAGAGTGTGTGTGTTACATCGTCCTCATATTGTTGGGTAGTAGATATCGTCTTTAGGTTGTGTAGTCATGATGTGTTTTGGTGGACGTCCCCATTTGGTACAACCCAACGAGTGTAGAGTGTGTGTGTTTCATGGTCCTCATATTGCTGGGTAGCAGATATTGTACAGTTTCACAACAATTCTGCTCGGTCTACCCAGACCCGAACACCAAATTATACACTTTTTTTTTAGAGACATTCAGACTTGGCTAAAATGGTCAAAATCAGTTTTGTAGTGTTTATATAGCTGCTGTGGAGGATATCATGAAGCCTTTTTCCGATTAAAAAAAACTAGAGCGTAGTTATTATATAATTTGAATTTGAAACGGGTCACGGGAGACCCGAACACAACATAAGGGTTAATTAAACATTTACTGTGGACTATTTCTATACGAGGTAAATTCATGTGTCAATCAAGTCCAATGCCTACATAAAATGCCTGTTTACCTCATTACAATTAATATATTGTTTAATAAATGTAGAATCTCAATATAACTGTTACTTGTTTCTAAATAGCATAGTAGAAAGATATACCCTACCAATTGATGGCAGAATATACCTCTTATAACATGAAAATGATCTTTATTGCCCCTAAATTCTGTTTTTTTTCTCCTTTTGCAAATGTATTTTCCAATTTAACCTAATGTGTATCAGTTTACATAATTTAATTAATAGGGATGTAGATCAATACTTATTACTATGGGGTTTCAGTTTTTTGTAACGACAACAGCACACCTCAGAAGTCAGGAACACTGACTTTATGTAACTTCAGTCGTCATGTCCTCATTTTGTTTTAGGTTCAGGACTCGAGCTTAAGGACGTCCCGTCATCCCGGGGCCTAAAAAAATAGTGTCGGGGAGGATAAAAAATAATGTTGCGACAAATTTGGGACGAGAGTTAAAATAAAAATACCCTGCTAACTCTACTACAAACCGCGATGAAAATGAAACTGACTGCACGTTTTGTGTAGCACACAGTTATTAAACCTCCTTGTCAACATAAACACACACGCACAAAACATTTCGAAACCCGCGAAATACACACGCAGTACGTAGTTACAGCTGTGCCGCTGGCCGTCAGCCAGCCGCCCAGCTGGCTGTGCCCGCAAATTCCGGGCCCGCAAATTTGCGGGTCTAGCTATGTACTGAGTGTGTGTATTTCTCGGGTTGAGTGATGTACAATGGCATCCCGTGGAGGAATTCTGAAATGTTTTACCGTTACATCACAAAAACGCACAGCAGAACCAGACCCTGGAGCGACGGCCTCTTTATTTACTTACTCCTCTTCATCCCCTAATAAGGCTGAGAAGAGAACCCTCCATCATATGTGATGCTAGCTTTGCTGCTAGCGGTTAGCATTTTCTATGGAAATATACATTGAAATAGCTCCCGTTAGCTTAACGACTAGCGGTTAGCATAATATTAGTATTTCACACATTCACATAAATTATAATGTAACCCATTATCCATCTCTTAATGCAACACAATTGTTTTATATTTAATAATTCCATAATAAATAAACCTATAATAATTAACCTAAAAGTAAAGATCCTTTCTTCCTCTCTCAATTCAACACATTTTAAATAATTTTCGCATTTTCATTAAAACAGCTTAGGCAGGTATCGTACCCGGGTCTCCCACAGCAAAAACCAACGCTTATCTCAGTGCGACACAGGCCCCTTAAAGATTAAAGGGAAAAAAGTCCATTATATATAGATATATTTCTCAGTATGTATAACAACGGGACATTTTGTGGTGGGGGGAGGGGAATACAATGAAATGGCTCTTAGTACTGTACACGGTCCCCACATTTTGCAAGCGGGTTCCACACAAGTGCAACAACACACTCTCAAAGGCTCGGAGCGCCAAGCACATTTTTTGAATTTTTTTCAATTTGCTCATTCTTCTCCAGCAAAACCCTGTCTGACTCTACGAGTAAATCAGGATTTTGTGAGAAAGTTTGCCATTTGATTGAAAAAAAGTTCTGGTTGGGTTAGGATTCCCATATTTCATATTCCTGATCTGGGCCCTATTTAGAGGCCCCCTGTGAAAAAATTATCTCTTTAGCCCTTTTCAAAGTACTTTAAACACGCATGCAGCACTGCAGCTTCTCAAAAGGCCTTAACGGAAGGTTTTGTTACATTTTAAGCCGTAACCTTTGACATTTAGTTACACCAGAGTCTTCCATCTGCATCTGCTCTCCGAGACGGTTAAAATGACATCAAGCTCAAAGCGGTCGGACCTTCCTTTGTGCGGTAAAGGGCACCGTACGGCATGGAAGCGTGACCTTTGACCTTTGGAGCTTTGTTACATTTCAAGACGTAACCTTTGACATTAGGAGCAGCAGAGGCATCAATCTACATGTACTTTTCGAGCCGGTTCTAATGAAAGCAAGCTCAAAGCGGTCGAACCTTCCTTTGCGCCGTCGAGGGTACTGTCGGCATTGCGAATGTGACCTCTGACCTCAGTTTTGACCTTGTCGAAGGTCGCAGGGTCCCCACATTTTGCAAGCGGGTTCCACAGACGTTAAGCAACACACTCTCAACGTTTCGGAGCGCCAACCACATTTTTTCAATTTTCCTCAATTTCCTCCTCTTCCTTCACCACAAGGGTGTCAGATTCTTAGCTCCAGACAGGATAACTGTTACTTGTTTCTAAATAGCATAGTAGAAAGATATACCCTACCAATTGATGGCAGAATCTACCTCTTATAACATGAAAATGATCTTTATTGCCCCTAAATTCTGTTTTTTTTCTCCTTTTGCAAATGTATTTTCCAATGTAACCTAATGTGTATCAGTTTACATGATTTAATTAATAGGGAAGTAGATCAATACTTATTACTATGGGGTTTCAGTTTTTTTTAACAACAACAGCACACCCCAGAAGTCAGGAACACTGACTTTATGTAACTTCAGTCGTCATGTCCTCATTTTGTTTTAGGTTGTGTAGTCTTGATGTGTTTCAGAGAACGTCCCCATATGGCACAACCCAACGAGTGTAGAGTGTGTGTGTTACATCGTCCTCATATTGTTGGGTAGCAGATATCGTCTTTAGGTTGCGTAGTCATGATGTGTTTTGGTGGACGTCCCCATATGGTACGACCCAACGAGTGTAGAGTGTGTGTGTTACATCGTCCTCATATTGTTGGGTGTAGATATCGTCTGTAGGTTGTGTAGTCTTCATGTGTTTCAGAGAACGTCCCCATATGGTACAACCCAACGAGTGTAGAGTGTGTGTGTTACATCGTCCTCATATTGTTGGGTAGCAGATATCGTCTTTAGGTTGCGTAGTCATGATGTGTTTTGGCGGACGTCCCCATTTGGTACAACCCAACGAGTGTTGTAGAGTGTGTGTGTTACATCGTCCTCATATTGCTGGGTAGCAGATATTGTACAGTTAAAACTATTTCTATAGAGTCTTGAGTTGAAAGCCCAGATCCTCATGTGAATTGTTTTTACTAAAATCTGTGTCCCCTACATGAAAAGTCAATGGATTTCTGACACGTTATTGTTATATTTTAAAATGCAGAAACTGAGTGACATGATCACGGCTCAGCCTTTAGCTGACTCTGAAGCGAGCCAGAGATCCACCTCATCCCTCCAACAGGTAATTAACCATGTACTGTAGACTATTTCTATACAAGGTAAATTCATGTGTCAATCAAGTCCAATGCCTACATAAAATGCCTGTTTACCTCATTACAATTAATATATCGTATAATAATTGCAGAATCTCAATATAACTGTTACTTGTTTCTAAATAGCATAGTAGAACAACAACAGCACAGCACACCTCAGAAGTCAGGAACACTGACTTTATGTAACTTCAGTCGTCATGTCCTCATTTTGTTTTAGGTTGTGTAGTCTTGATGTGTTTCAGAGAACGTCCCCATATGGTACAACCCAACAAGTGTAGAGTGTGTGTGTTACATCGTCCTCATATTGTTGGGTAGCAGATATCGTCTTTAGGTTGTGTAGTCATGATGTTTTTCAGAGAACGTCCCCATATGGTACAACCCAACGAGTGTAGAGTGTGTGTGTTACATCGTCCTCATATTGTTGGGTAGCAGATATCGTCTTTAGGTTGTGTAGTCATGATGTGTTTTGGTGGACGTCCCCATTTGGTGCAACCCAACGAGTGTAGAGTGTGTGTGTTTCATGGTCCTCATATTGTTGAGTAGCAGATATTGTACAGTTCAAACTATTTCTATAGAGTCTTGAGTTACAAGCCCAGATCCTCATGTGAATTGTTTTAGCTGACTCTGAAGCGAGCCAGAGATCCACCTCATCCCTCCAACAGGTAATTAACCATGTACTGTAGACTATTTCTATACAAGGTACATTCATGTGTCAATCAAGTCCAATGCCTACATAAAATGCCTGTTTACCTCATTACAATTAATATATCGTTTAATAATTGCAGAATCTCAATATAACTGTTACTTGTTTCTAAATAGCATAGTAGAAAGATATACCCTACCAATTGATGGCAGAATCTACCTCTTATAACATGAAAATGATCTTTATTGCCCCTAAATTCTGTTTTTTTTCTCCTTTTGCAAATGTATTTTCCAATTTAACCTAATGTGTATCAGTTTACATGATTTAATTAATAGGGATGTAGATCAATACTTATTACTATGGGGTTTCAGTTTTTTTAAACAACAACAGCACACCTCAGAAGTCAGGAACACTGACTTTATGTAACTTCAGTCGTCATGTCCTCATTTTGTTTTAGGTTGTGTAGTCTTGATGTGTTTCAGAGAACGTCCCCATATGGCACAACCCAACGAGTGTAGAGTGTGTGTGTTACATCGTCCTCATATTTTTGGGTAGCAGATATCGTCTTTAGGTTGTGTAGTCATGATGTTTTTCAGACAACGTCCCCATATGGTACAACCCAACGAGTGTAGAGAGTGTGTGTGTTAGATCGTCCTCATATTGTTGGGAAGCAGATATTGTACAGTTCAAACTATTCCTATATTGGAACCCAAATAACACAATATTTGATGTAAATATACTTATGGTGAAAACAATTATTAAGTCTTGCTTTCGAAGGAATGGCAGTATGTGCTTTTATCATGCATTATATTCTAATTTTTCCTTTCAGATTCACAGAAGAACACAACACTTCACTTCAACGAAGCTTCCTCAAAGTGCTCCAATGGAATGCAAGGTAAATAAGCATTTTGTATTTACATTACTCTATTAGAAAAATGAATTGATCTTAACTGGATTTCTCAAAGACATTTCTAGTGTGTTGTACAACTAATGTGTTTTACAGTACAAGCAAATGTATGCCAACATTTTTAACATTCATACACTGATCACAGAGGCCATCATTCACACACATTTGATGATGCTATCATTTAGCTACAAACTATACTTTTTTCTATCATATCCCCCATTTTTCACTTTAACAGAGCAATTTCTCAAATACATTGTGTCTTGTTTCCATTTATGACAGCTGGGAAGATGAAAGCAAGTGGACAGGTGACGAAGTGAAGGCTATTGAGCGGCATTTGTATCCTTTCATAACAAGCTGCAGAGTACCAGGTAAAAAGGACTGACTCCTGTCTCAAGGCAGAGCCAGTAGCTCTGAAAGACAGGGACTGGGTTGCCATCAAATATTACATTCACAACAGAATCATGGGATTAAAAAGGAAGATGAATACATAGGACTAGAACATGTCAACTTCTTCTGAGGTACAATTTTAGTTTAAAAATAATATTTGTTTCTTCATTCCCTGCAGTTTTATTGGTAGGGATTTAATAAGCCTAACCTCAGACCTCTTGTGTTAATGTGTGTACTAGGCTTGGTTTGATATTATCTTGTTTTACTTTAATTATTTAATTAGTTTTGTTCTTGTACAAGCATGTCACATAAGCTTGACTGTAGCTGCCAAATTCCATGAGGAATTTAAAGTGTTTTCCAACCCCCCTCTCATGGTCACTTTCAGCCAACAGAAAATGTGTTTTTGACGATTATTTACAGTTATGCCATCATGTCTTTCATAAATAAGGTTTGACTATGTTCTGTCTCAATAAATAATATAACTAGTACTAAGATGGTTTATTCCATCATTATTTCCCAAGTTGTCACCATTGATTTGTTCTTGCCCACAAGTTGTTTGATGTGGTCTTCCAACTATTAAGAAATAATTCGGAGTGGGGGCTACTTGTAACATGCTTCATTTATGGTAACTTTGGTAAACTATATTAAATGTTGTACCTTATTTAGACTGGTTAACTAAACATAGTGTACACTTGTCATGTTTCGTAGAAGCTGGAAGTTTTAAAATAAAAAGTTAATTACGTGCTTTTTACAAGAAAAACACTAAAGAGAAAGTTTCTCATTCCTTTCAAACATGCCATATCTACTTCACTGTCTCAAACAGTGGAGGATAGGGGTTAACGTTTCTGGGTTGTGGGTGGTCTATTCTGGGTGTAATAAATGGTTATTCTACAATTGATATGACCAAATAATTGGTTGTTAGGTTCTAAGTCAACAAACAATGTTTTTAAGTTGTTGCGATTAGTCTTTCTCATAACAGGGAAATTATGAACCCAACTCTGGCAACAATAATACTCAGACATGTTTTGTAGTTAAAAAGCACTACATTTTGGATAGTTGACATAATCCTGTGACTTTTAGTTGACTAACAATTATTTAATCAAAGGCAGCGCCTGTCACCACGGTTCCATCTTATTGCAACATGAATCAAGCATAATATCCTTATTGTTAGGTAAAGGAATTTCCTATTTTCTCCTATTCTGGTTTATACTTCAATTTATATATTTTGCCAGGAATTCATTAAATGTAGAAACAAATAAAGTGTTTCATCCTTTTTTCACATAAGCGTTTATTTATAAGACTTTAAGAGTAAACTGACCACAATTAAATGCTATATACCTTTTTAACTTAGCTTTTTTATGTTTCTGGACTGCTCAGTTTTAATATGTTGTATCAACAAGTTCATATGAATAGACTTTTCGTGTCAGAGGTTACCTGACTGGCGAACATGACTAATTATTTAATGTTGAAGTTTTAGTTTTTTAATATTTTATGCAGATATTTCAAACATAAGTAATAAAGGCAAAGTTGCAAATACAGACTCTATTTTGTGTATTACTGGGTCTCCATAAGTCCCTTAAACTTGAAAATGTAGTGTGTATCTATGGGGTCACAATTCATATAAACATGAAATATCAGTGTGTGTTGCTAAGGGGCTCATATGTCACATAAACCTGTTCATGTCCTCATAAGTAGTATTAAAATCAGGTCTCCGCAAAATATAGCATTAGACAAAATCTCAATATATGGATGTCATCCAGGAAAAATGGATATTAATCACTTTTATTCCCAGGTCCCTAGGACCTTTGGAAAGGCATGTCCCCATTTGTCACGTTTTTTTCACAAGTCCTGATATGTCCTTTAAACACGTGTGTGTGTGTGTGTGTGTGTGTGTGTGTGTGTGTGTGTGTGTGTGTGTGTGTGTGTGTGTGTGTGTGTGTGTGTGTGTGTGTGTGTGTGTGTGTGTGTGTGTGTGTGTGTGTGTGTGTGTGTGTGTGTGTGTGTGTGTGTGTGTGTGTGTGTGTGTTGACATGCATGATGCTGATGTGTACAAGACTGAGGAAATGACTGGCTTGAATGTTCCCTCAATGCGCTGAGCGCGACCACTTGATGAACAATTATCATTCATTACCGCAAGCTGTCAGCCTCCCTCTCTCCTACCTTTGCTAACACTCTGTTTCTTTACCACCTCCTGTCTTCCAACTCTCTCTCTCTTCCGAGGTGTCCTTCAGCGATCGGCATGGAGCTGTCATTCTGTCAGCCTTCCATCAGCCTATCGATTCACCTATCTTCGCCCGACCATGGACAAATGCTTGCATGCCAATGTCTCTCTGTATTTCTCACACACTTTCCTCAGACCATTCTCTCTTCGACATGTTATTTGGCTCTAAGTAGTTTTGGCAGAGGGGGTAAATAATCCATTCTAAAACTTTGTTTCACTGCGACAATAAATATTGCTCTTTGGCGTAGGAAGTGGTGTGCCAGTGGCATTTAGAAAGACTGAGTCAGTTTGGTGCTGCAGATACACAGAATGATCTTCTCATGGCTCAGGGAAAACACAGCCTGATATTCAGACTGATGTTGTTCATTAGTCACTGTGAAACTGACTTTGCCATTTTCTATGGGGGAGGATTTGACTTTGCCCAAACCAATCGTGGTACACGCCATATACAGTACATGTACTGTATGTAATCTGTACATACATATATATATTGTGTTGTTAATTTAAAATATAGATTTTTTCAAACCAAACTGCCTATTAAGTTAAAAATGATAAGTTGTTGAAAAAAGAAATGCCAGATAAGAATGAGTTAGGAGTTCAGTTTGTCTTTCGAGAAATGCCAATAGGAAATCATGAATACGAAAAGTTACAACAGTTTTTTTTCTACCACAGAGATACAAGTCCTTCCTGAATCTTGCCACTCTAAACCCTTCACCATAAGAAAGGTGTCTTGTTCAGCTGTGAGAGTAATCACTAGAATGGCTAAAAGAGTTGGTGGGGTAAGTTGCTTTAGGTACAAGGTGCAATTTGGAACTCTTGGAAGTCATTACAGTGACACATGAATTTGCCCAACTCAATGGTTGTGAGGTAAATCTATCATAAATGTGCACATATTTAACATTTATTTGGTTGACCACTGCAATACACCTGCGTGGCATGACATCCTTAGATTTTTGCACTGCCCCTAAAACAAAGAGGAGGGGGATTTTCTTCCACAGTGCGGTATGATCATTGCCTAGTCCATGCAGTTCTCAGCCTGATTCATACACAGATTACATTTGTGTGTTCTATAAAAGCTTTAATTACATTGTATCTAAAATGTTCTTATTTAGATAAGAAAAACTTAAGTAATTGGTAAAAAAAAAGTCAAAGTCATATTTATAATACAATAAAAGTGTGCTTAAAGGTAGGGTAGGTAGGAGCAACCAGCTTGAGTGCGCTAGAATTTGAAAGTACGCAGCTGAAAAAAATCTGCCCCTTCATTCATACTTCCTTACAGAGCCCCTCCTCTAACACTCAGATGGAAGGCTGACAGGCAGGTAGGCCATCCAGTTATTTTAGCCGGGTCGGCTAAAATGATTTGTCGTGCTTTTTACAGCGTCACGGCTTCCACAGAGGAAATGTTTGTATGTATTTATTGTCAAAGTATTTAATATATTCATTGCTATCGGGATGTTAAGAGCATTCCATGGAATATACTGAAGTGAATTACCTACCCCACCTTTAAGATTAAATAGTCAAATAAATAAGTATTTCCGAAAGGTATCCAAGTTGCATGAATGCACAAGATAGGGAAGATAGAATGGGGGAAATACAAAAAAAATACATGATATGCAAAATGAAGCGAGGTTAATGTGAATCATATTGGTCTACTCAAAGTAAATTATGAGATAAATAAGATGCTCGTTATCTGGTCATAGCCAAGGATTTTTATAAAATGCTTGATGTATTTTCATGAAACTTGGAAGTAAAAACAATCCTATAATAATAACTGTATTTTCTGGCTCCTATTTCTTTCTGTGAGCTAGTTTATCATGTTGTATCTTTTGGAAATCATGTTTCTAACATGGGATAGGTGCATTATCTAAAAGGAAAAATGCAACTGTGAACACAGATCCAGTTTCAGCCAAACAGATGTTCAAAACACAGGTCAGTCAGCCACGGCACACTGAACAGATCATTATGTTAAGGTACAACATGTACAGAGTATAGTGCTTAAGCTCTGACCCAAACACACCAGGGTCAGCACAAATGGCAGTGGGTAGTGACCATAACAACTCCCCCCTCAGGGAATACTGACCTACAGGTGGAGGCTGGGGTGCAGGTAGAGCTTTTGATATGCAATATGAACAGCAGCAGGTGTCAGCACAATTGTCAGTGATTGAGTGCTGTGGCAACAGGAAGGAAACAAAAGAGTCAACAGGGCATTGTGCATTGCCATGATCGAAGCGCTTGCTGAATATATGTTGCGGTGAGAAATAAAACAGTAGGTTTCGTTTACAGAGGCAGCACACAGTTTAATTAATATGCTCTTTGTATCTATCGCCTGTGTAACATTATCTATCCTCCACATAATAAAATTGATGATTATTATTGCTTGTATCTAAAGAAAATGACCGGCTATATTGTTTGTATTTGTTGGATTATAGTTCAATACAAGAGACTACATTGAAGTGACATGCAGATACACACATTGAATATGAATCTGTATAGCTCGCTGTGTGTGTGTGTTTTGGTGTGTGTGTAAAAGACAACCCAATGAAGAAATATGGAAAACAAGAATATCTTAGATGCTCTTAGAGGGCATCTCTGGTTAGGCCCTAAGGACAAAGAATGTCGAGTGGAGACGGGGTAGGTTAGGTCAGGACAGCTCGATCAGCATAACATTCTTACTTTTATGTATTTTTTCCTTTTTTCGTATTCTACATAGTTGAATTGTATCTCTACTTGAACAAGAAGGACCACTGCAGTGTTTTCTGCACAGTGTAAATGTATCAGTTTGTTTACATTGTTACTATTTTAAAATCATGAATTAGGCTAGAGATTAAGAATGGACTTTATGTCTCTTAAATGGCTTTTCAGAATAGATGCACCCAAATGGAGAACAGAAGATGTGAGAATGTTGGCAGCGTTAGGGTTGTAGATTTGACAAAATAAACCTTTTTTTGTATTATTATGGATATAGATTAAATACAAAATAACAGAAACAAGGGTAATACAAAAAAAATGAAAGCATTTAAGAGCTGTATGTGTTTTTTGTTTCAAATGTGTTGGTGTGTTGAGAGTTTTAGGGTTAGGGTTCTCACATTATCCAAACAGTATTATCCCTCACACCCACTTGTTTTGTATTATTATAAGCCCGAATAAATTAAATGTGCCATCTTATCAGGGAAAATGTTGGATAATACAATATTTTATTAGGTATAAAATATTTAATAATGTTAATTTTTTTCCAAAATGATAATTGGAAACCCAGGAGCGATGAGCCAACAGATTTATTTTCTGCATCTCTGTTTCTGGGTGTGTTTCTTTCAACTCCCTGCTATGCCCAACAGGATAAAGTGTCCTGTTCTGTTTTGTGGCGTCTCCTTCTGTTCAGGCTTGTGCTCAAATGACAGGATCACTATCACAAGGGACAGCTACTTCCGCTGGGGAACATTTGCATGTCAGCCAGCTTGCCTGCCCCTTTCCCAGTTTCAATTTGTCATCCTTTCATTGTTTTACTTTCTTGTTCTCTCATTGCCTCTCTCAACAATTATTCTTCTGTCACTCATTCTCTCACTGTATGGTTGATGAAATACAATGGATCTGCATCTGCAGGGAAGAACTCAACAGACCAACGGCCAGAAAAAGTCAAGGAAGGAAAGCAAAAAGTCTATCTATTTTCATGTAAGAATACACTCTTCTTCTCTGTGGCTGGGTAAGTTTGTTTCACAGGCTCAATCCTCTATGCTTGTAAAACTTCCAAATAACTTGCGGCGCCATCAACACTGAACAGTTCTAGTACTGTATGTTATTTAGGGTGTTTTTGCACAGGGAACATTGCAGTTCATGAAACTTCTGCATTTTCAGCTGGTGGGTGCCTTCAAGGTTCTGTATTATGAACTTAGCAACATCATGCTGCATCTCCCCTGCCGGCAGCTCTAGGCTATTGACCTGTACCATACACAGGCTGAAACACAAAGACTGGTTATTTGTCCAGACAGGTTTAGTGTTACTGCAAGACTGTTTGGCCCCATCCCAATGTATTAGAGCGCTAAAGCCTGTGATCCTGAACCCACAGGGATTTAACTGACTGACCTGGTAAATGCCTGGGTGTGAGACTCTATAAGAGCTTGACATGGTATACATATGAAAGGGGTCACACTACCTTGACAATGTCACAATCTGTTAAAGAAAATGGGGGGCTTGTTATTTTTCATGTTCTTCTATTGCCTGGTTTGCACACTTCACAGCCCAGCACCATTCCTGGTGGGCTTGGTTCTGTTTTGACTGGTCTATTCAAACCAGGATAATATGGGACTTCAATTATTTAAATGTGTATTTCCATAGCATTTCAGTCTTGTCAACAAAATACACATCTAAAATGGAATGATTAAGATGGAGGTTTAGACATCCAGCCTTTGTCCTTGGTATGGCTCAAGTCCTAAAAAACATGGACAGAGAACAGGCAAAAGTGGTACTGCAGTAATGCAAGAAACAGTCAGGGCACCAGTCAAAATCTTACAAAACTAGGAGCCTTGTGATCTCAGCCGATGCCACACCAAACTGAACTGTTCAGTTAGCCTGTTTCTCCGTTGTTGTGGAGATCAGCTCCAGGTGTGTGGCTCTCCCACACTTGCTCCCAATAGTCTTAATTGGGAGTGGGCGGAGCCCCCTGGGAGGAGTATAGATTCTTATGATTACCCCCCCCAATATAGATCCTCTCTAGCCTTCCTGTACTGATCCTCTTATTTGTTATCTGTGTTTGCATTGAATTCTTAACCCACTATGCATCAAATGGATCAAACTTAATCCTTAGAGACTGGATTGGTGAATCTATTGCACACATCCAGGCGCTTACTGCAATACTTTGATTTTGCTTGATTTGCAGTAAAAGCTCTCTCAATCTCCTAAAGACCTGTGAGCACTCAATAGTCTACAGCAAAAACAGACAGAACATCAAACCCTTTATCTCTCCTTTGAAATATACACAACGCCTCTTTAGCACATACGCTGTTAACAAATTATCTACCCTTAAAGGTCAATACAACTGAATAAAATATTAGCAATTATATTTGTGTCATTGCTGACAGAAACATTACAATATAAGTTTACTTTTTTATTATTTATATGTGGTTTTCATTAAAATTCCCTACTGCTTTTAACCTGATTAACCTGTGAAAAGATTGTTACCTTGATGTTAACATTTACATAACAAGAAACAAGAAAGCTACATTAACTTTTTGTTAGAAATCGGACATCATCGATGCTCTCAAATATGGAACACCCAACCAAACACTGTGATTGAAGAGGTTTTCCTCCCCAAACAAAGAAAACAAAAAAACGTTAAGCCCAGCAGAGGCCTGTACTACGAAGCCGGTTCAACATAACCTGGATGGTTTGACTTACCCGGCTTACCTAATCCAAAACAAACGCGCTCTCGCTAAGCGGTCCTACAACGCTGGTTATCAACTCGTGAACTCAACCCAGCTTTGCCCTATTTAGTTTTCCCTGAAGTTAGCTCGCTAAGCGAAAATCCGGCTTCGTAGTACAGGCCTCTAGCTAATGAAAACTGCAAATAAACACGTAAACAGGATGGTGTAAATATAACATCTTTGAACACAGTTTTGCTCAGTGAATGTGAGGTTTTCTTCAACTTTTGCTATTGAATCAGTGGAGTGATTTATTTATGCAGGAACACAGGAAGTCACTTGAGAAAAAGCATATTTGAACATAAAGCCATTGTTGTACTTCTGGTAAGGAAAGTTTTATATTCTAGAGTAAGGCTTGAAGAGAAAGGAAGCAATCTAATAAGCAGAAGAGATTATGTTCTAAAACCACAGAACATGCAACATGTACTGTTTAGGCTCAAAGGTTACAAGGGTCAATGTGTGAAGCCCCATGGGCCTTTGGTTTGTTGCGTTTGCAAGCAAAGTGTTTACATCCCACTTACACGGACTGTCAACGTTTCACCCTTCCTGCAGTAGCATACACAATACCTTATGCTTGTAATTTCATCAAGATATTACATGAGTTTGAGCTAAAGAAAGCATCTGTGTTCATATTTGTTCCTATAACTCAGTTTGTGTGTGATATCATACAAAAAAAACAGCAGGAAAAATACCACTTAAGATCGTTTGAATGAAAACGTATTCTTTCAAATTCCAATACATCGTCATCTTTAGAGGAAAATGACAAATCCTAATTTCCAGCTCGGTTCTTTCTGAATAACATAAACAAATGTAATCTACCATCATCTAGAACTCGAACATGTGAACACTGTTGTTGTAAGAAAAACAAAAGGATTATTGTTAAGACCGCAAGGGCTGAGTATGGCACTTACTAACTTTATTTGGTTCATATTAAGATAGCAGTCGGAAGGAGAGACAAGAAGAAGAGAGAGGCTTGGCTGAATACTTTGGTCTGTCCGCCAGTTTCTTTTGCAAATAAAACCCATTTTATTCCTAAAGAAGCCATTTCTGACTAACAAAACCTTAAAACAGTTATTAATGCTCTTATTTTAATACGGCTGTATTATTAAAACTCCCTCCGCTTACTTTTTATATTTTGTTTGTATTATTACCACTGTACATTATAGTATAGTTTTTGAAATGAGTAATGGAACTGTTGAAACGTGTGTCCCTTTGTAGGTTATATGCAACAGGGGTGAACATATTGCTTAATATAAATATATATAATTCTATATAATTCTGACCGAGAAATAAATCTTTTACAACACTATAGTTGAATTGTAATGTGACCTTGTCTATTGTTGGTCAGAGGTAGTGAATGAGTTTGCCAAGAGAGTCTTGGAAAGCAATATGAGGAATAAATGACTTTTATATTTTTTGGCGAACTGTTGAGTGAAACTGACGAGCTGTATGAGACCTGCATTTCATGTCTGCCAGTCATGATGCTGTTGATGATAGTTATAATAGACCACCGTACATAGAAAAGCTCAGTTTGCCTCTGCCTCAATCGGAGGAGGTCAAACAAGCTCCAACTTTTTATTTTTACTCCCTCTCAAACTGTCTCCGAAGATGGATCATTTATATGGATTCTTTTGTAATAATGTTATTTGAAAGTAATTTCAAAGCCTCAAATCTCGTCCGTTATTGATGACTATGTCAAATGACTTACAGGTACACGAACATGCACGTGCCAGTCGATTTCCCCAATTCTACCTCATTAATTCACACTCTCTGACTTCCTAAACATCATAAATCACTGCACGACTAGCAGCACGACCCCTCTCACCTTTTCTCTCCCTCCTACTTTCTCTCAACACTATCTTGGCTCCATCTCTCCCTCTATGTCATATATTCCCTTTTCAATCACTCTCTCATTTTCTCTCTCTTCCCCCACTTCTTTGGGAGGTCCAGAAAGATTGTAGTATGCAGTCTAAATAGTGCTCTGATGGATTAGCTGTCTTCCACAGGCCTGAAGATTAGACCAAGGGCAAACCCACTCCTGTTTCCTGGGTGCCAAGCTGAAGATGAATAACTGTTTATTAACCCAATGCAGAGTGACTCCTTCACCACCTCATTATGGAGTCGGAAAAAAAAAAATACAGGCTGCTCAAGTTGGCCATCGTTAGGCGTCTCTCTCTCTCTCTTCCTGTCTATGTCACTCTGCTTGTCCCTCTCTCCATTCCCACTCTTGCTTTCTCCAGCAGATAAACCAGCAGTCTGATGTAATGTGACAGTGTGCGTTTGGTTCTTGTTTTCTCCCTGACAACTAGGGAAATTGGCTTTTCATCTTACAAAAAACCCTGCACTCCGTATATTAGAGAACATTCATCTTATTATGAGGGGCCGGAGGTAATTGGAAGTTTATGCATCCATTTTATTGCTAGTTCTACTAAGACTTTACTTCATTTTTCTTAGCTGCAGATCGGACACATTCTGTCCCAGACACACTAAACACAGGTAAGATTTTCAAGCAAATGCACCATTCGTGTTATAAATGCATTTCATGGAGGATTGTGCAAACAATCTCAGGGAAAACATGTGAACAGAGGGCTTTTTTATGTTTTGTATTTGATGTATGAAGGTCAGTTTTGCTTGTGAATTTATGCCTTAAAAATCTGAGCGTAACAAATGGGATGGTTTTTACACAAGGAACAAGTTATCAGTCAATCAGGGTCATATATTATAGGTGTTAAGCCCTCATTTTAACAAATAATTGGCTCGGTAGGTCGTTATCAAATATTGATATGGTGCATCAAAAATTCTTCAGAGAATAGAGATGTATACACGGAGGCTAAAAACACCAATGCCCCTTTGCCCTCTTTGGAAATAAATAACTATCACATATTACCTTTATTAATGTAAATAATAATACAACAATAGCTGTTGCAGCTGCTGTCCCCATTGTTCTGATGTAATTTTACTAAATCATCTGACTACAGGAGTAGACAGGGAGACAAGTTGGGCACACAAAACAAAAAAAACCTAACCCTAAACATTTCAGTTGTTTTTTCATAGTGAGTCAATTAAGGAATACACAGTTGCCAGTTTATTAGTTACAGCAAACATAATATGTTGTGTGCACATCCTGAATATGAAGGTTGTTATGTTCAGTATTTGTTGATACTGTTGAAGAAAGTTGTTTATTGAACTTCAGTCTATATGATGTAAATCAATTTGACACACCACAAACTACAGCCTGTGAAACGACTGCATTTATTTTAGCTAGGTAAATTAAACTGTAAAATGAGTCTAAATCAGTGTTGTTTTTCTAATCAGTTTTAAATGTGATTTGCCTCAAAGTGACATCTCTTTCATAACATTTGCCATTGTTTAATTATATTGAAATTAGGCATTTCTACATATAAAAACAAACTACATTTATACAGCAAAGAGAACATCACTGTCCTCTATAAGTTAGCCTAATTTAAAAAAGCTAATTAAAAACAAACTCATGCATTCATTAATATCAATGCAAACTGATTAATTTTTAAGAGCAAACAAATGGGACATTGTTTTTGTACTCAATACACTTGATTTTATATTGTATGTTTAATTAACTATGAAGACTCAACTGGTAGAAATACTTCTTTCTTTAGATTTTTCTGCATTCCCATGAATATTCTATTGAGTTGTATCCACACCATCTTCTTCTTCAACCTGCACATCTTGGCAAAGCACTATGTTCTTAGTAAATCTGTCGCGGGGTCAAGAACGTGTTCTCACATGGCGAGGAAATTGGTTAAAGAAATATGAATATGAGTTGTCAAAACACTGGAAGACAACCTGTTCTTAACATATTAATATGTTTTTTCATACTACACATGTTATGAGCAAATAATGAAAAAAAGGATGCCAAATAGATAAACCACTTTGTTTTTACTTAAGCAAGCTGAGCACAGAAGAACTGCTGAAAATGACATACAAGGTTTAATGACTTTCAGTGAGAAGTTAGTGAAGTAAATGTAGAATCATATCAAGTATCATCCTGGTAAGTTTTCAGTTCTCAAGAGCAACATCACTGCCCTGCAGAAACCTTGTAGCTCCAGTCTCCTTGGTAACTGGCAGCTCACATTGGACCCACATTAAAATGAAATAAAATGCTTAATTGACCTGAGACTAAACCAAAGAATTGAAAACCTTTTAAAACCATAATGAAATCCACCAGGTTCAATCAGTTACTGAGAGTTTGTCTAATTGGACATAGAAGGAGAACAATTACAGTATGACATTACCGGTGTGCACTGTGAATAGTGACTCAAAGCTTCTCAACACCAAATCAAAACAAGTAACTGCAGAAAGTGTGACTGGCATTTACATGGAAAAGATACATTACCACCTATTCTGGAGAATGTGTCTGTTGTTCTGTCTTGGTAGAAATATTGAAATATAAAAAGCAATACACGCTTCGCTGGGAAATCAAACACAAAAACGAAATGTGCTTCTTATCTTAACATTGACTCTCCATATAAGGCATGAGTTTGTTTTGTTATAAACATTTTTTTGGTCTTTGCACTCAGTTATCTAAAAAGCAATGTGCACATGTCCACACCTTGGGTTAGATGGAGCGTTATTTACAGCGCTATATCCTCAGAGCTCTTTGTTAGCACATCAGAAGACTTTTTCATGAATTTCAGCAAAAAAAAAAGAACTCAACATTTAAGATATTTGCCATTCAGTTTTCCAATGTGTTCACCTTCTTTTGGTATAGACACACCACCAAGGACAGAACATCACTAACAGGCTTCTCACTCGGATGTTAAGCATAGATACTGTACTTACAAGTTTTCAAATGCCAGATAAAATGGAGGCAGGGATTACAAAGAAATAGTCAAAGACAGTAACAGGGTTCAGGATTATCAAATTTGAAACTGTTAAGCATAACATAACAACTCATTTACCACATATATAATATTATCCCATTTTCCCTTCCCATAAGATTGTTCTATAGCCAAATAAAATAGGGTTAGAAAAGGGGATATCTCCTCTTCCATTTACTCATTTTTGAAGACCCCCAAAGAGTTCCTCTTTACATATCAAAACCGCCTTTATCTTTGCAAGGCAGATGTCTTAGGTATGCTTAATGACATCGGCTCTCTGAGGTTCCGAATCAAACAACCTGTCGGTGTAAGACAGTCTCTTTACTTCATCCAGTTGTACAGTTAGCCAAAAGCATGGCAGTAATAGCAAAGGTAAGCCTCCAGGCTCCTACTTCAGAGCTCCTAAAAGAGAGTCCAGATATCAGCTGTTTTTCCAAAAGCTCACAACATGACTACTGTTCATCAAAGTGCTCTGATGGCAATTCTGATAACAAATATGACGGAACATAACATCAGCCAAGAGAAACCAAAGAAAAGCCCAGCAGTCGGCTTTTGCAGTTGGATGTACTGTTAATCCAGAGGATTGGGGTCCAAGAGGCTAATTTAGAAGGACCACCCTTGCTCAGTCAAGCAGCAACTCCACTTGGTATGGGTAGCATCACTCCTGAACCTGACGTGTGCTAAGCTAGCTAGCTGCAGAGTTGGGCCAGTTCAGGTTCAGGTGAAGCATTGGGGAGCTTGGAGTTGAACATCTGCAGAGAGTCCTTGATGCGAGCCACCTCGCCAACTGACAGCTTCAGCCGATGGCGCAACAGACAAGAAAACAGGTCCAGTGGCTGCGGTGCTGGTGGAGAAAGCCGGTTAATCCGGTTTCTCATCTCCAACAACATCTGAAAGGCAGCGTCTTGCGTACCCTGCGTGTAGGGGTAGTCCAGCTGGAGAATCAGATCCTTGATGCCTTCAGGGTCAAAGTGCATGCTGTATCCAAACACTTTCAGCGTGTTGATCTTCATATAGCCCATGTTGGACGTCTGGTCATCCAGGTCCAACGGCTCATAGAAGAGAGTTTCATTCACTGTTGGATCATCTGTGAGTATGCGGCTTCGCAGGTAGATGTGCACTGTTTCAAAGAAGGATTTCCATTTGTTGCCAAGAGACAGCGTCCAGTTGTAACACTGTGCCGTGGCGACGGCGTCCAATCGAGTTCTCTCCCAGTCAGGGAAGTCAGGCTGGTTGACTGGCATGAACCAGCTCTCTGAGTGACTTCCTCCATAAGGATTGACATAAATTGCAGGCACGGGCTCCAGTGTTGAATTCTTAGTCAAACATATCTGGAATGACATGCCCATCAGCATGTGTATAAGATTTGACTTATTTTTGTTACTCTTTAGTGTCAGCAACATTCTCTTCCTCCAGGCAGGATTGAACCAACTTCCCAGGCGAACGTCGTTGCTGATGTAAATGGCATGGACTTCAATTTTGCTGTCCAGTCGCTGAAGGAGGTGCTTCGCCTGAGAGAGAATAACACACTGTGAAAACAAAATCACTTCTACAAGGTGACAGATAATAATACCCCAATGTCTCTGATGTTCTGCCCATCGCCTTATTACAGAGTTGATTACACAAATCTATAGGATTTCGATCAATACCAGATATTAGATTATAGTTGTATGTTATTATAAAATAAGCAAAGGTCAAAGATGATTCCTATTTTCTAAATCCAAGACACGGTGAAATAGATTCTGAGTCAGATTTGTATTTGAAACTGCTCAACTAATTTTCCCACAGACAGTTTAAGACAGGCAGAACTAATGAGAGAGATAATTATATAGGGACAAGCTACAGTGCAGATGATGCTGCCATATTTCAATTTAGATTCTGTCAGAGAGTGTTGGATTTTTCAGGACTGAAGCATCCATTTGAAATTATACCAACATTTAATTTCCATTTTCTGCTGTATCCTCATGTGCTGTCATAATTATTATCATTGTAGGTATGAGTCTTCAGAAAAAGAAACCCAGTAACAATGTGTCTTTACCATTTATGTTGTGCTTTTAAGTGTAACGAGAGGTACAATATGACTTTAAGAATCAATTGAATATAAAAATGAGAAGCTTTGAGAACCTCAGCATCAGGCATGTCCAGGTCAAAGTTCAGATAGTGGTCCAGGGATGCTGAGATGCTCGGCCGGCAAGAACCAAGATGGAGGAGGTTGCCGTGGTGACAGGATCCGCAACGGGTTGTGTTGTCAGTGGCACAGGAGGAGCAGGAGGTGGAGGAGGTGCCCACAACGCAGGGGACGACTCCCTGGCAGGTGGGCTGCTCCCCAGGGCAGATGCAGCTCTTCACTTCCTCAAAGAACGAGCCCAGAATGCCGTGCTCATTGCAGTAGAGCAGGGACTGAGCCCGGTTCAACCAAAACCTAACAGGCCTGCAGAGGGAGAGAAAAAGGACAATCCAACGATAAGTGGCTAACTGTTTGTTTCACTCTGACGACAGCCAGTCTCTGTGTTGTTGTGTATTATGTGCAATTTGTGAAATATATGCTGTTAATAACTGTGCAATATATACCTAGCTGCTACATCTTGAGAACTGTTACGGGGTCTGTATTTTGTAAATTATATAATTTGATTTTTTTTTACCTTTAATGTTTTTTATTATGTATGCTTCTTAGTTAACATTAAACTGTCTTTGGCTCTTTTCTGCTGTAACAAATGTAAATGTCCTCTCTGTGGGACGAATAAAGGTATTTTGATTCTGATGAGGTCGTCATAATCTGTTTAGGTTGAATAAAATAAGTGTGAAGTTTAGGATTACCTTGTACTCATTATTTGTATTTGTTTGACTAGAAATGTAACTTAATTTAGTTTGTTGCAGAGTTCTATGGGGTTGGGATAATTTTGGTAGTAGAGAAGACAAATAAGAGCAAGGACAAACAAAACAGAGCATTACAGAGCAGTACATTTAACATTTTCACGAAAGATCTTGAATAAGATCCTTAAGTGAAGATTTCCCCTTTAACACACCACTGTTTACCCCACATCTAGCCTATTTGTAGGTGAAAAGTGAAATCACACTTTGTTCCATGTTCTTTAAAAATTGGATGGTGGCAATTTGACACTTTTTTATGGAGTGGGTGTTCGGTATGACTGCAGTAGAGATGAAATGCAGACATACATAAATTACCATCCACTTTGGTGCGGTAAGAGCAGCAACAAGTTCAGACTGAAAATTGGCTCTGCAGAGATTCTATCCCCGGGCTAAGTTCAGGAAATCACACACAACATTGCCCAAATGCTCCAGCTATTCCTCTCCCTCGGGCCTATGTAAATAGACATAAATGAATGATGATAAAACAAATGGATTTGTGCAGAAGAAAATAGGGGAGCTTTTGCAGCTGAATGGCCCCTCCTGATAACTTGTAGTTGCTGGTCGGTACTAAGTTGAGACTCAGAGAGACAGAGCGAGGCAACACAGAAAGTGAGGCAGAGGGCGAGGATAGGGGAATGGTGTGACGGGTAGCAGGAAAGCACTGTCAGGTAAACTAAAGTCCTCTGTAAACAAGTGCTGAGCTGTCCGTCTGGTATAGGACTTGATTAAACCGTTCCACAATACTACAGACCTTAACATATAAATGCCTTCACCTACGGTAACTATACCCTTCATCGCTATTACACAAGTCTCAATCCCGACATAACGTCTTTCTTGCATTTCCAGCATCCTTTTGCTTTATTTGCTTCCTCTATCTCTTTATTTCACTCTTGCTGTTCACATCTATCTTACCCAGCCTCCCTTACCTCTCTTAACACCGGCTTTTCACAAGATTGTCTTTATTTTTCCCTTCAGTACGGCAACAAAACAGCCATGTAATGACAGCCTGGTGAAGTTTATATTGCTAAGAAGTCAAGCATGGCTATAGAGTTTGCTCAGGAAAGGGTGTCAGTTTTCCTGTCAAATGACTATGAGATGGTTTCAACAACAGTGGTGCTTTGTTCTCTGTCTGTTCAACTGAAAAGGTAGTGAGGTTGGTTTACAAACACCTGCACAGTGCAGTAAAACACCTTGCCCAGTGTTCTTTGGAATTACGATAATGTTCTTGACAACATACATATGGCAACATTCAGAGCCAATATAGGAAGTAGAATGCAAGGTTTGTCCACGCTTCCTTCAATGGCACATATGATCGTGTTCTGGTTTAAAGCCCCTTCAGAAGACAAACATAATCTGTCTGTAACCTTCTAAAACTATTACAAAATTCAGATCAAAAAATATAACTTTGACCATGTTTTTAGTAAAGGTTTGGTCAGGTAAGGGCACAAAAACAAATTGGTTAGGTTGAGAAAACGTCATGGTTTTGGGTAAAATGGCACACACTAAGGTTTGGGAACTTAACTGAATTTCTGAATCTAATTTGAGCTGGACATGATATCGATTTTTAAAGCATTCTAGTTTCCGTTTGTTGTTAATGTTGAACGACCAACCCCTTTTCAACATGGCTCATGGGATATTGTCTGATGCGGATTTTTCATTTTCTAGGTAAACATTAGCTTGTAAACTGGCGTAATCCACACTGCTCAGAATTGGTGCAAAAATAAAGTTGTTCAGTATGCATAGTCATAATTGAAATATGTATTTGTATTAGATCACACCCCTCAGGGAAAGAACAAGACTATCTCTTGGGCTACATTTACACTTAATGCTAGAGTCATTGTAATATCTATAGAGTATAAAATGTTTATAATTTATTTATCATTAAGTTGTTTCTGGGCCTTACCATTTGGGAGTTTTGTGGGTTGTTAGTAACAGATGATCCATTCAGGTTGATGCATTCAGGCTACAGCTATTTACATTATGTTGGTACTACTCTGTCACAATGCCCAACAGTTTTACACAGATGGACATATTTACTACCGTACAATCAGTTGGCAGCAGAGACAGCCCTTATCTGAAATCCCAATGCCAGCATTCTTCAAATAGATATTTTGGAAGGGAATCAGCTTAAAATAACCGATTGTTTGCCCCGCTGGCATGTTTCCAACCTTCCTGTGTGCAGAACCATTTGTTTGTTGCTACATTAAGCACTTTCCAGACAGACTGCTCTTGATTTTCACAGTGTGTTCCACTTGAGGTGGGCTGCTAGAGAGCCTACAGCTGTTATGAATCATCGCAAAGCAGAAAATTATCAAAAATGCTTAATTTTTTTGGTTTTCTCTCATTGCATGCCCGTGGGTTACCTTTCTCTGGGCAGACTGATGCGAGGATGTTTTGGGCAGCGTTTGCTCAGGGTGAACAGTTTCCTGATGATCTTCTGGGCTTTACTCAGAACCAGGGCAGAGCTGGACCCCAGCTGGGCGTAGCGCTTCTGCAGAGACAAGTCAGCCGCCCAGGACTTGGCAATCATGGACACATTCAAAAACCGGTCAGTGGGCAAGCGCTTCAGGAGGGCTTTGAATTCATCTGCAGGCGGGGACAGGCATCGGAAAGGGAAAGGAGCAGAAAGAGAAACAAGACAAAATTAAACACTCTAGTCATTCATATGTTAACAATACCCCTTTTGAAAACTGAAAACCTATTCATCAAAGTCTACTTTATCCCTAGTGGCATGCAGAGACAATAGTAGCAGGGGGAGTTTCATGTATCATTACAATACAAAAAAAAGCTGTTATGTTCTAATGAATTGCCAATACGAAGTAAACACCTGTGCTTCAATCTGCGGTTAAAAGCATTCACCTCAACATTAGAGGCTCAAAGTATCCACAGTGGCATTATTTGCATCCTTGTCATTTAGAAGCGGTACTTATTGAGACGATTGACAGTATGGTGTCACGTACAGATGGGCATTATGATTTAAGTCGTATTTCTTTCTTGAAAAGCCCAAACAAGTAAAGAGAAAATCCAAGCTGAATAGACCCATAAGAGCATGTGGTTAAATAGAGAGAGGTTCTATGTATGTGGTGCAAATGCCCCTAAAACTGTTATGGATGCAATTCAAAGCTGTCCCAGCACATTTGTGTCAAAACCAAACAAGACAAAAAGCACGGTTTAATGCAAATCAATTATTTCAGTTGCCATTCCCCACAAATCTAAATTCACTAACAGAATTCACTAACAGAATTCACTAACATAATTCCCATTCAGCCATTTCCGACAACACATCAGTCAAAACCAATAGCCGAACTAAGTACTTTGCCGTACTTAGTTCCCAGCATTTAGTTCCCAGCACTTGGTTCCCCTATGGAACTAAGAGCCGATCGCGTTCACACCGGAATAAATTCCCTAAGGGAACATTACGCAAATGAGCCGCTGACGTCACTTCGTCTTCTTCTGCTTTGGGTTTACTGGCAGGCCGCAAACAACTTCACAGCGTATACTGCCACCCGAAGTCCCCGGCCGGAAGTCCCCGGAGTTGGGGACTGGCTTCAGTAGAAGCTGCTGGGACTCCCAGCAGCTTCGGGGCGTGGTTTGCAATTCGCCCAGCCAATCAGAACTGGGGCACTTTTTTCCCTCAGGAGAGTACCACCTCTCAGTAGGCACTAAAAATGGGGGTAAAAGTTCCCGGCACCAAGTACTCTTTTTGGTGTGAACGAGACATAAGGGGTACTAACAGAACTAAACAGGAAAAGTACGGGAAAAGTACTCCGGTGTGAACACGCCTATTGAAGCATCTGAATACATTTGGTTGTAATGGCAATAACATGAACATACAATGTAATACATTTAGTATAATGTGAAGGTCAAAAGGAAACCCATAGCTTTAAAAACAGGTCTCAACGGGTGAAACACAATAATTGACCTATATAAAGATATTTTCGTTCAACCTGAAACTCAATGGCCGGGCTTATTTATTGTGAAGGACATGTGGAATTGTTTTAATTGTTTTCCAATTGTGAAAAAATGCGCACCCGAATTTATGTCCTTTATAAGATGTTCGGGTCAATCTGACCCGGACACAATACCAGGACAGACAGACAGAGAAAACACACAGAAACATTATTATTTCCTTCAGGGCTTTGATTATTATATGACAGATTAAAAATAATAAACATTAATGAAAACAATTTTCATTTACATTTGTCCTAGAAAAGCATGAGCAAAATGTAAACCTAGTTTTTATTACAGTGTATTTTACATTTTTTATCACAAAAAAACGATGGACACTTCCATTGTTAAATTTGATCTAGCAAAGAGTATTTTCTAAAACTAATCATATATTTCATTTATATTGTTGGGGAATGAGTTAAAGACAATATATATAAGGATTTGTGTATGTTGAATTTAGTTCTGTATTTTTTTTAAACCCTGAAATATGTCCCGGGTCAATTTGACCCGAACATTACCAAAGGGTGCGAAATGTGAACATAACATAAGGGCTATTGTTATGTTTTGCAATTGGATTACAGTGTTCAAGGTGCTTTTATATTGCATATCTAAGCTTAAGCTTTTAGCACAAGTGAGTTTTACATGAAATAGCCCAGAGCTGTAATTTAGGAAAATGTGGCCGGCTTCACTGGCCCTCATGCTGCTCTGAAAATGTTCTGCTCTAAAACTTTATAAACAGCCAAGTTTCCCCCTGATGGGTACCTTAGTCTGACATAATCTACTGTGTTGTACTAACACAAGGGCATGAGCAATCAAATCCAACGGTTCCTATTTCACAAGTCAGTGTGTAGGAACTCCAGCATAAAAGGATTGGGAACCATTTGAGTAAATTACACTGAGAATTACACTGAGAATTACACTGGCGCAGAAGACACAGCTTGTACCCTGTGCTGAGTTTGCCAAGAGCGTTCCGGTGTTACGATCATTGGAGTTCTATTATGAACAACTGGTAAATATTATGCCAGTATGAAGCCTCTGGGAAACTTGAACCTATTATTTCCTTTTCTCCCAAAGCCAGCTAAGTTAGACCTTCTAGGCTTGTTCTGGGTCTGCTGGAGAATCATATTCCCATGTGCTGTCGTTGGCAGGGAGACAGCAAGGAAATCTGCAGCCAAGCCGACCTGAGCTGAGCTCAACTGATGAGATTCAAGCATATTACAGTGCTCAGTGATCCCAGATGACACAATGCTTTCTCTCTCTATCCTTCTCTTTGTGTATGTCTGCCTCTTTCCTGTGATGTGATCTTTCTCTTCTGGACTAGCGAGTCTGGGTTGTCTCGTTGTCTCTCGAGTTGTCTGTTTCTACGTCTCTTACTCCCTCATCTCTTCCGTAGCCCCTCTGTATGTACATGAGGATAAATAAGTGAGGCAATGTTAACTTTATCACTGTTTATTTGAGTGTTTGTTTAGTTTCACCTCTACTGATCTTTTCAAAACATCAAAAGCTACACTGCGGTGAATGTGCTGTGTTCAATGTTTGTAGGCATTGCCATGGAAAAGTAGCTTGATACACTTTGGCTCAATCTGCTCAAAGTAATCAGCTGTTAAAAAACACAGAATGTAGTGATTACTGTTCATTTATGTAAACAAAGACACACAACCTGCTCTCATAGCTACTTTGTTCAAATATGGCTGCCAAGATTCAAGGTACCTATTCGGAGACCCTCGTATTAATATAATTAGCTCTTTAGAATATCTCGTGTGATTTACGTGTGGAGGGACGTTCTTTTCTTCAGCACAGAGACATGCAGTGAGTCTTACTGTGACCATTATCCGCTGAGATCAATGCCTCCATATGCCTCAAATCACTTTCCTTCCTTCTGTCCCACATCCGTCTTCATCTCTCTCTAGCAATAATTTACTCACAGACAGTGGCATATACACATTCATGTACATCCACTTACCACCTTCCCCCTATTTCTTATACCTTTCTCGGTTTTTAAATCACTATTGCGCTCTCTATCTGCCTGTAACACTCCCTGAGCATTATTTCCTGCTTTCTCGCCTCACACACTCTCAGAAATAACCATTAGCACTGCCATTACGCTGGATACATTTGTCTGTCTGTTTGCTTCCCTTTCCTGACATTTATGACTGCGTGTGCCAAATGTATGGACAATTTGGCTCACTCAAAATCTATCACATAAAGAGGCTGTTTTTCTCAGGGTTTTTTTTCACAATGGCTGACCGCACAACCCTGAAATCTCCATCTCCGGGCTGACTTAGTGATTCATGACATCATGAGGCAGAGGCGACAGCTAAGTGACTGGCTGGCTGGGGCTGTTCATTTAACACACTGCGTAAGCCAGCATTCACCCATTCAAACTTACATTCATGAACCATCTCAGAATAAAAGTCTTGTATTAGCAAATTAAGGGCCATCATATGTTTGTAGTTCAAGGTAAATGTTATGTATTATTTTTGTATGGATTGTGTGTCTGCGCTAACATGCTTACATGGTGAAATGAAAAGAAAGGTGAAGTGTAAACTGGGTGTTAGTTGGTAAAGCTTTAACAATGAAGGTGCCCTGACCTTAATAAAGTAGTCAGAGATGAGTTATGTTGTCATTTATAAGACTATAGCAGGTATTAAAACTACATACATCTCCCAATAGATGGACAGACATTATAAACTGGGGGCTAGGGCTCAGTGGATAGTGTGCTGGACTTCGAATCAGGGGATAGCAAGTTCGAGTCAGTCCGTCAGCATGTTGTTGTGTCCCTGGGCAAGACACTTCACCCCAAATTGCTCCTGTGGGGATTGTCCACAGTACTGAATGTATGTAAGTCGCTTTGGATAAAAGCATTTAACAAATGACATGTAATGTAATAAACATTATTCATTATTCTTCCTGTATCTTCACATTTTGCATTTTTTTTTTCTAACATCAATCTCTTAAAAATATAATAGGCGCTTTCACACCAGAGTACTTTTCCCAGGAATAGTTCCGATAGTTCTTGAGATTTTGTGTTCACACCAAAAAGATCTGGAACTAGAACCTAGTTAATGCAAACCTTTTCACCCTTTTTCAGTCCCTGCTAGAGAGGTGGTACTTTCCTGGGGAGGAAAAGGTTCCAATTTCTGATTGGCTGGGCGAATTGCAAACCACGCCCCGTAAAACTCCGAAAGGTTTTGTGAAGCCGCCTTTTTATTTGCTCGTATTAGCATTATTAGCATTAGCATTAGCCCAACGCACCAACGGAGAAAGACTAACTTATGGCAACACAAAAGAAAACATGGGAGCGGTGGAGTGATGTGGAGTGATGAGGAGGTGTCGGCACTTCTGGCGATTTACTCGGAAGGCCCAACTCCGGGGACTTCCGGCCGGGGACTTCGGGTGGCAGTATACGCCATGAAGCAGAAGAAGAATAAGTGACGTCAACGGCTTCATTTGCGTAATCCTCCCTCAGGGACTTATTCCGGTGTGAACGCGATCTACTAGGACAGTTCCGGGATTAAAGAGTTCGGCGGGACTAAGTACTGGGAACTAAGTCGGGCAAAGTACTTGGTGTGAAAGCGGCTATTAGTCTTAATGAAAGTCGGTGCGAATCCTAAGAATAGCTTCAGTAGAGTTTATATGAAAATGGCATTTAGTGTGGCATCTAAAGTGAACTCTAAGGTAGTCTCTTTGTAATTACATTTGCCTGCCTTTGTAGGGATAATGGTAATCTTTGAGTGAACATACTTGCTTCCATGCCTGATGTGTATACTTAAGATTACCGAATCATACTAAATTGCAGCATCATTTTCTATTCATATATTCAGCAAGCATTGTGAATGCGTTTGACTTAAAGGTAAAATAGCCTATATAACCACATAGCCTATATAATGCATTATGAGGGGAATTCACAATTTATGAAGGTTAGACTGAAGATTTGTTTTTGCACCAGTCATGCCTATAATTAAATATGGAGTTAAGTTCAATATAAAGTGTTGGTTCTCATTTCTGGCCAATATGCATTATAAGACCCATCAGTCCATCTTTAATTTATAAAAAAACAGATCAAGAAGTAACTTGTTGTTATTTCTGAGTCTATGGATTGTTGAAATAATGCATCTTCATGTGTGATTATGAACCATTATAAATGCATTATTGAACTATCAATCCCCTCAATATGCACTATAGGGTTGGACTTCATATAACTTGAACACAATTTTGTTTTGCAGCTTCACTTCTGTATCGACTTTTCGTTTTTTTGCCTTGTATAACCAAATATTCCATCTTAAACATGTACATAAATCAGTGCTAACCCTTGCATACAATGGTTGATAGCATTCCTGTCACAGCTGAAATTAGAATTGATGGGTTTACAAATGCTTGTCATACGTAGCGATAAGCACTGCTACCTGCAACACCTCCTTTCTCTTAAGAGTCAGTTTCCTCTGTGCAGTGCCCCTGTCTGTCAGCTACATCTTAGTGAAGATCATCTCATTAAATCCCACATGAATCCTCGCAACAACAACTTCAATGATAATCTTTCTTCCTTTGTGCCTTTAATTCAGCTGCAAACATGACAGACAATAAGGTTGGAGTTCGGATGTCTTCAGGCAAGTACGACGGAGCTATGCCTCTTTTATTCTGCAGTGGCGCCAGCTGGGAGAGACGGAGCGGAAAACAGAGGTTCCAGAGCTGTCGAGTAAGCTGCTATCTTCATCACTTCAAAGTGTCGGTAGCACATTAAACGCACCATCCATCATACATCGCTGACACTGCTCACACAATAGTTAGCAGGGAGGATATTATGTTTGGCAATCTCTATGGGGCTGCTGTATTAAAAACTAGACTAGAAGTACATTTTGAAGTCAGTCACTGCTCAGTGGATTGATTGATGTCACAGAACACAGAACAGCCCAATGTTTAAAAAAACCCACCTAGAACATCAATTATTTGCGCCAATGTGAGAATTTAGATTCTATATTATCTTGTAATATAGAATCTAAATTCTGAGATGTGAGCATTTAGATTCTATATTACAAGATAATATATTTTTTGCATCAAATCACTCATTGGAGCAGAGGTCATCAGTTAAATGTTAAAAACAGAGGACAATTAGTAACAAAAGTACTTTTGAACCCTATAGAGACATGCTGAAAAGTGTTAATATATGCTAAGCACTTAAACGCTCAGTGGGTCAATTGTTAAACATTTGCCCCTGTGAATCCTGTCAAAAACGAAGTGGTAGAAGAAGAGGGAAAAATAATAAATTGTTTTTCTTTCATTCAGTAGTAGGCTATTACGATACAGTGTAATTACATTTGCTTCTTGATTAAGTAATCTTTTTGTTTTCAGATTAGCCCATAATCCCCTATAGACTTGCAATTTTAGTAGACACATCTTCTATAATTAGTTGAAAATCCTTCCAGAGGACAACAGCATTGCTTGTTCTCAATTTAAGCTGAACTCATGAATTCATAGCAACTAAACAGCGAATGATGTATTATTTGCAGAATAATTAAAGCTGCATTTATATCTGTATACGTGTAGACTTTTAGAGACAGCTGTGTAATATCATGTGCAATTAAAAGAAAAGAACATCACTGAAGGATTAGATAAATCTGCCATCACATTTCACAAATGCTATGCAGTGGCTTACATAATACAGGAAATAACTTCTGTGAGAATGGTGAAATTGTGATAATTCCCTCATTTCACTTTTGGCTATACTTGGTTCGGATGGATAACACTTACGTTTAGAATTAAAAACGTTAGCACTACAAACTTTGTAGCCTCAGTTTTGCCTCAGAATATGACATGACTGACTATTCAGTCTTAGATCAAGTGCTGACCTCAATTTGAGTCTCATATTTTTCGAACGCCATGCTCCAAATGAAAAATGTGGTCATTGTATTTACTGGAGAACAGAGGGAGGAATCCATAGAAATCAGGATTTCCATAGTACACCATGTGCAGTAAAGATAACAAACTAACATTTGTACATAGTTGTATTTATGAATGTATTAGAATTAGTGCTGTCAAAATTATCGCGCTAACAGCGGTAATTAATTTTTTGAATTAATTGCGTTAAAATATTTAACGCATTTAACGCATGTGCAGAATGGCCCGCCCCATACGTGCCACCAGTGGCAGCGCCAGGGTATGGCTGGGGTAGGCTACACCCATACCAAGAAATGGCTGAGCCCCACCATGAACAATGATGTTAAAGTAAGCAAAATAAAGTCCGCCAACTCGCGCGGAGTAAATTGCACAGACAGCAGTTAGTAAGATTGATTTCAGTAGCCACGGTTTTGAAAACTTTTGTCACGTAGTGATCGTCTTCTCAATAGAACATCTTTGATAACGGCGTGGTGTTGTTGCAGGAAGTCCCGACGGAGAATACTTTTGCTGTAGTACAGGGCAGAGCCATATAATAGTAATAATATGGCTCTGGTACAGGGGTGCACATAACTGGTACGCAGGTTATGTGCGTAATCTGAAATGCGTACCGTCACTTGTGTCACAAAGCGCATTTGCGTACCGACGTACTTGTGAAGCTTTTCCAGAAGGCGGTTAGATCACCGGACGACAGAGTCGGTCTCCGTGTGCACAGACAGGGCTGCTGTTAACGTCGGTCTGTACAACGGAACTGTGCCAAAACTACGCCAACCGGCTGCGGAGGGAGACTCCCCCCTTCACTGGAGAACTGCGCTAAAACAGCTGATCACAACGTTCAACTTCACACTCTGTGGTCACGAAGTACTCCACTAGCCCCCCCCCTCTGTCGACTTTCCTGAAGTACTCCCCCGTTGATAGAAATCAACACGTAATGAATTAAGACCCCACGGTTTGATGATTGATAGGTGTGTGGGTTGTCTTTCATTTTGACACGCAGAACAATGTTATAAACATAGATACTGTATGTTCAATGGATATATCCGCCTTCTTTCATTTATCTTTCCATTCCCACAACAATATACATAAATAAATGGCATATTTTGGACATAATTCGAATGGTGATTAATCATGATTAATTAATTTTTAAGCTGTGATTAATCTGATTAAAAATTGTAATCGTTTGACAGCCCTAATTAGAATAAATATCCCTTTTGAAGTATTTCGTTTATTTCATTGTGTGCAATAAAAAGAGTATTGTAGGTACTTTTAATAACATTCAAAATGGACAAAAGCATACACATTATTGAATTTTAAATATTAAAGGGCTTCAAATTACATTGTGCTCCTGACTCTTTTCTGTTTGATGTTAGCTGTTCTGGATCTGCTCCATATTGCTGGAAAATGCATGGAGAATCTTTTTGTAAATTTATTTCTAGGTAACTTCATAAACCGGAGTACATATAAAACTAAAAGGGTACTTGAGGAGCGACAGATTTGGCAAAGGCCAAGCTCTATCTCGAAATGTTAATAAAAGTGAAAAATAATTTGTCGTGATTCAAATCCATTTAAAAATGTAATGATATTTTTCATGGCCCGTCTTTCACCCTTCCAACAAGTACACTAATAATTGGGACATTCGGTTTTCCATGATCCTGCTTATAAACAACCAGATTTGGCTGTTTTCAATTAGTTAATTAACTTGTTGTAACATTTTGGGTGAGGTTATGTCATTTGAAGGCTCCATAAAAACAGTTACCTGGATTCTACATTCTACACTACTTCTACCTGAGTAGTATAAGTGGTCTACTTTTGCTGGTGGCTGTCCTTAAACCCCCTGACGAGCTGACAGGACACCATGTACCAACTGCTCTCATTCAGATTCTGTCCCCGAATCACCAACTCCAGCTTTCAGCGGAATACAAATGGACCAAATGACAGCCCAATTCCCTCCATGTCAGGCATTGCTGCAGGGGAGGTCTGGCTTTCCAAGCTGGGAAATTGTAACTTTGTGCAACTAAAACCCACAAAAGACAACCTACTTTGCTCTGTCATGGCACCAGCTGAAGCTTGCCTCAGTGAGCCTGACATGTGATCACATGCACAAATCCAAACATATGTGACAGAGTTGAGTTCAACAACTCAAACACTTTCCCTGGCATTACTCCTCAAACCCATTGCCTACATCCAGGACATGGTTAAACCATACACCCCAGCACGTGCACTCCACTCTGCATCAGCCAAACGGCTTGCTGCACCCGCACTCAAGGGGGACCCAAGTTCCCATCAGCAAAAACACGTCGGTTTGCTATCCTGGCTCCAAAATGGTGGAAGTCGCTTTGGATAAAAGCGTCAGCTAAATGTAATGTAATGTAATTGTAACATAGCAAAAAGGTTCAGGGTTGTGCCTTCATCCTCCACCAAGTCATAAAGAAGATCAATCTAAACCAGTGGCACCATTTGCTTTCTCGTTCAAGGTCGGTGAGAGCAGTGTATTGACGTATAAGGCAGAGAAGCTGATAAATATAAATATAGCTTAAGAGAGGAAGTTTACAAGTCAAAGAGGGGATAATAACAGCCAGCGTGAAGTCTTTGTGGTTTCAGAATCCCCCAACTACCTGGTTATATGTATTCTTTTTTAAAGGAATTCCAGTACTATACGCGTTGCAAGTTGCATATTTTCAGTATAAGAAAACACCATTCACACGCACGCACGCACGCACGCACGCACGCACGCACGCACGCACGCACGCACGCACGCACGCACGCACACACACACACACACACACACACACACACACACACACACACACACACACACACACACACACACACACACTGTAGGTAACAACAGAACAAAGAGGTGTTATTCTTGTCCCTGTTAAATCTGACACTCTAAAAACGAATTCAGGCGACCTTTCACCTCCACTTAAAATTAAATGCATGGTTGCAAGATAAAAATGTGAGTTAATTGATTTAGATAAACATTTGAAGTTGCAAACATTAATTTATAAGTTGTGTTGACGTAATAATGTTGGCAATTACATCAACTTAATATTGTGTGTAATTTGAACTCTGATTTCTGTGTTAATTGACTTAAAACTACATTCAAGTTGTAGCAAGTATTGCAATTGGCCTGATCACTTAATTGTTCTACACCTTGAGTTAAGGATTTCAAGTCCACTCCCACTTAACATGCCGGGACAAGTTCCGACAGTTAAGACAAATAGAAATATACAAAGGACATTTTAAGGTGAGTGTCATCTCTTGTCATTCAAATACAGTAGATAGCCTTGTAGTTGCACTGTATAGGCAAATTGCTGTTTGACCAAAATTAGCAGCCTTTGAACTGTGAATAGTTCTGTGAGAGGATACAAAGTAGTAGAGGCTACTGTGAGAGTAAAAATATTTTGGTTACTATTGTGATATCGCTTTTTATTCAAAATGAATCTTGGTGAAGCAGATCAAGGACATGCTTCTTGAGGTAGGATCGTTATTTAGAGTTGTCATTGAAATGCAAGTTGTTGGCAGTTCAGAATATATTAATTTAGGTCATTTCTCTTTTTTTCCTTTTTCAAAAATAGCACAATACAAATGAAGAACGCAGAGAATTATAGCCATCCGCTGCCTTGTCGTGTACCTTGGAGAAAAGGAAGAGGACCTTTTCAAGGAGTTTAGCGATGTAATTAAAAATCAAATCCATGGGCACAGTGTAAAAACACAAGACAAAAGCACTGCTCTCTGTCAGTTACATTTTGAAGCATATTGCACTTTTGGCCACACCCCAATAATTAATATCTTAGCAACGTTCAGCATGGATAGCTGTTGACAGCAATGGCATAATAATAATTCCTTACATTTATTATAGAGCTTTTTCAATGACTCAAAGCGCTTTACATATACACACATTACACATATATCATACATCATATGATCATATGATATCATACGTGAAGTGTCATGCCCAAGGACACACCGGCTTTACAGACGCAGCAGCGGCGGGTTTCACCCCATGATCTGATGATCATTGCACAGCGCACCGCGCCACACTCGATGACTTCACACCGTCGAAGTCATCGAGGTACACATTAGTATTATACATATACTGTGGACAATACCCACAGGAGCAAATCCAGGTGAAGTGTCTTGCCCAAGGACACAACGGCCTGACGCAGTGGCGGCAGGAGCAGGTTTCGAACTGGAGTTCCCCAGCACTCCCCCTTGATCTGATGATCGGATGCTCAGACCACTGCGCCACCCGTCCCGCATTGGGGAAAGGATTGTGTAACATTTGAAAAGTGGCTTCTGCTCTTCACTTAACCAGTTCAAGTATTGTATGGAACCTGCAAAAAAAATGAGAAGGTACACTAAAACTTGCACGGTTGTGATTGACAAAATCTGTCCACATGCATTTAAACACTAGGCAAAGTACTCAAAAGCACCTCTGTTGCCCCTTTCACACCAGCGCCTTTTCAACTCCGGCTCGGAGCTAGAGCCTGAAAAGCGCCGGGTTTTCCTGTTCACACCGCAGCGGCGCCGGCTCTTAGCTCCGGAATCCGCTTCATTTCCAGCTCCAAAAAATTGTCGGTCCAGAGGCAAGAGCTTTGGAGCTAAGAGGCGACGTCTCTTACGTCGAGGCGTGCAGGAAACTAAACCCACCTCCCCTGAACATGGGTCGACTGTTATGCCTGCCTACAAGCAGTAGTGCCTATAAACACACTTTATAAAGTCAGGCAACACTAACCAGGCTTCGTGTGATTCTGTTTATTTGTTCCTTACTTTGACCATCCGTTCACTGTTATCGATCATTGTGGAGAGAGGCAGACGTGTTGTTTTGTATTATTGCAGCTATCGGATGCAAGTAGTCAGTTTAGCTTCGGTTCCTATGCTAACATCACCCGTTTTATACCAGAGAAACTTTCATAACAGCGTTGTGATACCAAACAGTGTCAATTCAGACTGACACACATTCACTTAGGCTAAGGGGAACTGGGGTTATGCATCAGCTGCTTGTGTGAGTCGGACAGTGAATACTTTAGAGCGGCCGCTGCAGTGTGAGCTAACCGGGAGCTAACGGGAGAATAAACTCCCGTGGAAGAGCAGCCAATACTGCGGTCGGTAAATGCTGCAGAAACACATTAATAAACAATGAACCACGGCACTCTGGAGCAAAGTATAAGATTGGAGAAGTCGTTATTCAATTTATTCTGGCTTCGTGTGATTAAAAGCAACACGATCATCGACCCGACGCCGTTGTTGTTGTTGTTGTGAGCGCCGTAATGGCTGCCGTTGGGGGGCAAATCAGCGATGTAAACGGTGACGTCATGACGCAGCAGGGGCAGCTCTGGGGCGCCAGTGGGCGGTGTGAACAGAGCGGGAGCTGAAAAGGGAAACCGGAGCTGAACCAGAAAAGCTCCCGCTCGGAGCTAGAAACTGAAAAGCGCTGGTGTGAAAGCCGCATGAGTGTCTTCAAGACCACATTCCCATGACGACACACACATGCAGACTCAATAGGTGAAAACAATACCAGCGTTGCTTTAGCAGCTGGTAATAATGGCTCTGAATTTGCTAAGAGTGACAATTTAAAAAGTATGCAATTACCTAATTCATTATCTCTGATGCGCTAACCTATTATTTAATGTGCTTCAAAAGGACAGGAATATCGCCTTCATCAGTGACCGGTCCACCCCAGGATATGACCATACGATGGCAACCATGAATGAATGAGCAAGCATTCTGCATTGAATGTGTTCATACTGTTTGAAATAATGACTGTCGGCAGTGTAAACATCTTTGTTACATCTTTTGTAAAATTGATGTGTGTGATCTGCGGACTGGTGGCCATTGAGAGTTTGTTTCTGTAGTTTTAAAACACATTTACAGATTTTACACATTAGGCACTGGTTTTAAATATGCAAAGGCCTCTAACTTCATTGTGATGGCAGCATGTATTTGCTGTGTCCCCATGTCCCATGCAGGCCCGGTTGCAGAACAAAATGATTAAGAGTGCATCTGAGATTAGAGAGGGTGCAGTGGTAAAGTGTTATTTTTATAAGTGGGGAGTGTACCTAACACCCTCTATGGGGGTCCTCACCTCCTCTAGGGGGGTCCGGGGGCAAGCTCCCCCGGGAACATTTTTTTTTAAATATTGAAGTTAAAACCATCAATCTGGTGCACTTTGAGAGCAACATGAAGAGATCTATGGATCTATGTGCTCTTTGCTTGATTATGCCTTCCCAGTCCCTTATCACGTAGCCTATAAGAGCATGGCGCCAGTTGTTGCAGCCAGTTGTGGTGAAGGCATCTGACTTACTTGAACCGAAATGTCTGCATGCATAGCAGAAGATGGCATCTTTTTTTACATGAATATTCCAGCCAATCTCTGTTTTGAAACCATGAGCTGCAAAATGAGCGCCTTACCCCACTGTTCAGGCGAGTTGGGTACTTTTTAAATATACCTGGGCAGGCTCTGTTTTGCAGAGGTCCTCTGGCACTTGCGGGCCGCCGAGGGGTGGTGGTGTTTGGGGCAACGAAGACGGCTGTGGCTGCTCCGCCTCTGTGGGCGAGGCGGACAAAGCCGGCGAGTCGGGCAGGAGGACGTTAGTGTCCACGACAGTAACGTAATGTCCCCATGATCTGAACTGTTATTACCTGCAGTAGATGCAGTGTATGCTGGCGATTAGGGCTCGTTGTTTTAACCATTTTCTGATCCATCATTGACTGCTGTCTCTGCACCTTGCAGATGATGAATGTGCACAGGTCACGCGCACAGGTCACGCGCACCTGACATAATAACGTTCTTCTTCTTCTTCTTCTTCTTCTTCTTCTTCTTCTTCTTCTTCTTCTTCTTCTTCTTCTTCTTCTTCTTCTTCTTCTTCTTATTATTATTATCCATCCATCCATCCATCTTCTCCCGCTTATCCGTGGTCGGGTCGCGGGGGTAGCAGTTCCAGCAGAGAGCCCCAAACTTTCTTTTCCCTGGCGACATCAACCAGCTCTGACTGGGGGATCCCAAGTCGCTCCCAGGCCAGCGAAGAGATATAATCCCTCCACCTGGTCCTAGGTCTACCCCTTGGTCTCTTCCCAGCTGGACGTGCCTGGAACACCTCCCTAGGGAGGCGCCCAGGTGGCATCCTAACTAGGTGCCCGAACCACCTCAACTGGCTTCTTTCGACGCGAAGGAGGAGCGGCTCAACTCCGAGTCCCTCCCTGATGACCGAACTTCTCACCTTATCTCTAAGGGAGACACCAGCCACCCAGCGGAGGAAACCCATCTCGGCCGCTTGTATCCGCGATCTCGTTCTTTCGGTCATGACCCATCCTTCATGACCATAGGTGAGGGTAGGAACGAAAATGGCCCGGTAGACAGAGAGCTTCTCCGGCCCATCTCACGCTCCATTGTTCCCTCACTCGAGAACAAGACCCCGAGATACTTGAACTCCTTCACTTGGGGTAAGGACTCATTCCCTACTTGGAGTGGACAGTCCATCGGTTTCCTGCTGAGAACCATGGCCTCAGATTTGGAGGTGCTGATCCTCATCCCAGCCGCTTCACACTCGGTTGCGAACCGATCCAGTGAGTGCTGAAGGTCGCAGACCGATGAAGCCATCAGAACCACATCATCTGCAAAAAGCAGTGGTGCAATCCTTAGTCCACCGAACTGCAGACCCCCCCCCCCACGACTACGCCTCGAAATCCGATCCATGTATATTACAAACAGGATTGGTGACAAAGCGCAGCCCTGGCGGAGGCCAACCCTCACCGGAAATGGGTCCGACTTACTGCCGAGGACCCGGACACAGCTCTCGCTTTGGGAGTACAGAGATTGGATGGCCCTGAGCAGAGACCCCCTCACCCCATACTCCCGCAGCACCTCCCACAGTAACTCCCTGGGAACCCGGTCATACGCCTTCTCCAAGTCTACAAATTATTATTATTATTATTATTATTATTATTATTACTACTATTGTTAGTAATAGTTGGCAAAATGTAATATTTTTCACTTTTAATTTTTTTTTTTTTTACTTTTAATTTTTCAAATGAGGGTGCATAACGACTCAACTGAGGGTGCACCCTTATGCACCCCCGTAGAACCGGGCCTGGTCCCATGGTAATATGGCTAATGTGTTTATTTATTATTTGTGGGGCAATTTAAATGTGTGTTATTTATCTTTTTTTTCAAGATTGAAATGAAGCTCAGCGCAAGTTCTTTCAGGAAGACTGGGTGTATATACATTCACTCTGCAGCTGCATATCATCAGCTCATCACAGGTGTTCTCTTTAACCTATTACATTTCACCTCATTCTCCAGCAGCCAATCAACGTGCTGCAGCCAAACTATAAAATGGTTCTCCTCTCTCCTGCAGTCAGCTGTGATTTCAGGTGTTCATGTACCTTATCATATGGCATGTGTCAATAAATGTTCAAACAAAATGAATTCTCTCCTCATGTGTTGAAATAAACAACTGCAGTTCAAAATAAAAAGTGAATTGCCTAATATTTTTGTTGTGGAATCAATTAATTTCTTTCTTTAAAGGCAAAAACATGAAAAAGCTAAGAAAAAAAACTATTGAATACAATATATTTGGAGCAACTTAATTTATAAGTTGTCAACTTAAAAATGTGTGTTCACAATGATGGTAATTAAGTACATACAACTTAAATTTCCTTTTAAATCATGTAGTAAAACTAGTCGGAACAACTTAATCTTTTGAGTAATCAACTTCAAAACTTGTGTTTATGCTACCAATTATTAAGTAAGTGGTAATTAAAAACACCTCTGATTGTAGAGGAAAAGCCTTCTCCCCTAACTCAAATAACTTTTCTTGCTTTAAGACAATTTCATTAGAAGTTGTCTTAACTCAATAAACATTCATGCAAACTGTTGCGTTGATTTTCTTTGTTGAGCCAAGGCATTTGTTTTTAGAGTGTAGGTACTGCTAACACTGCACATGAAGCTCAATAGGAACATCGATATAAAGACAGTGTGTATATACAGGACATTCAATATTTCTACATTGACTGTAAGGCTCTTTCAGCAATACAATCCAAACCTGCTATTCAAATATTTTTAGTGCCTGAGAAAATTATTGTCAGTGTGTGCGTGGGCTTGCTTTGAATACATAAGAATGCGTATAGTAGGGTTGAGAAGAGTTCAGGATTTATTAAATTCCAATTTACCAAGGACCTTTTGGATTCCACTTATTGATTGACACAAAAACTTACCAATTGTTTCTTTTTACTAAACCCCTATACCGAGAACATATGTGGACCGTGCAGTTCCTATCTATGCTGGAAATGAAAAAGGACTATAAACAACTTTTTTAAAAGCCGGGAAACTTAGCAATGATCGGACATAAAAAGATAGAAAGACCGGTGATAGAAGTAAACCCTTGAAATCACATATATGAATGCAGTTATAGTTATATTTGTATAAGATAGTTAATGCAATGTGCTAGAAGTTAAAGTTGTTTAGAGTAATATTTGTGTTTGTTTGTGAGTTCAAAAAGACCTTGGTAGCCACCCAGAGTTCTACTAAAAGTTAATACTCCTTTTGTTCAGCAGGGCTCAAACTAAATATGAATACATTATTCTGTCAATAAAAATAGAGAACAAATATACAGAGTAAATATTATTCTATTAGTAATGCCACCAATCTCCTTTCCAATGGAACCCAACACAGTAAGCCTCAGGACCTCCGTAGCCTTCTTCTTCTCTGCATGAATGAAATCACTACTCTTCCTCCTCACAGTCGTACTGTATTATCCTTTAGGTCAAATTCAACTGACCCTATCTGAAACCAGCACCTTAGGAGGCCGCTGTGCCTTAAGCATAGCTGTTTGAAGATGAGCTATCTCCCTGACTCCTGCCGAGAGATCAGAAAAGGATAATGGATTTAGGCTAACACTGAGGGGTGCTTTCACCTGAGGGAAACACTTCTTGCTCATTCTTTTCTCTTTTATTTATCTGTGGAGGGCTGACAGAACACATATGTTTTTTTCAGCAATGTTCTGCTTCACACTTGCATGGTTACACACATTTGGGAGCTGTCGGGTTGCGGAGCTGCTTCAGTGGAGCAGCTGGAGGTTGCTCAAGGACATTTTAACAGCAGCTGCTAAAAGAACGGAAATACATCATTGGTTCACTTCAGTTTTACATCCACCTTGATTGAGGTATTGTCTGAAGATGTGAAATTGCTGTGTATTATTGCCTGCAAACTATAGGGTGTCGCTGTGGTGAATACGATTGAGGGTATTTGGGAGAATGATATGGGGAATGACTGTTAAGGTCCTTACACACCAAGCTGATTTTCGGTGTCGATAGATGTGAAGCCTTCGATGAGCGTCACTCAGATCGTGTACTGCATTGTCGTGTCTTTTCAGCCGTGCGGACACCTTCCACCGCCGATTTGACATGTTGGATCAGGAGGCTGTCGGCCAAAGGCCTTCGGCCAAAGAGATCACTCTGATTGGCTGTTCAGCTTAGCGAATCAGTGCATGAGAAGTGAAACGGAAGTGAGGGACCCAAACAAACTATTAAGAAGGCAAATCTGAGATTTAATTTAACTCCAGCTCTCGACACAGGTTCAGGAAAGCCACATGAGCTTCTCGTTGTAGAGTGAAAATGGAACGCACACGCTATTTGTTGTTTGTTTATATCACGCAGTCTGTTCTTCTTCTCTCGGTTATCACGCAGTCTGTCTTCCGGTTGTTGCCTCTTTTGAATGACGAATACACACTATCGCCGCCTGCTGGTAAGGAGAGTTATTGCCACTGACGCATGCGCAGTTCGTATGTGCAACTTGGCCGTCGGCTGAAGTCTTTGCGGTGTGTTCCAGTGCGACACATGGCCAAGACGCAGAGACGTGAGGCGACGTTCCGTCGGGACGTGTTCTTTGGTATCAGTTTGGTGTGTACAGACCTTTAAGCAGCTCTGATTTGTGTGTGTGTGTGTGTGTGTGTGTGTGTGTGTGTGTGTGTGTGTGTGTGTGTGTGTGTGTGTGTGTGTGTGTGTGTGTGTGTGTGTGTGTGTGGGTGGGTGTGTGTGTGTGTGTCACAATAAGAAGGGATCCGAAATGTTCTATATGTGTTTTCATTCATCGTTGAAGCTACCTAAATGCCACAGCTTTATTGCAGACAGCACTGGCATTTGTAAAAGAGATGTATTTTAGATTGACATCTTTGAAGCAAACAGTGAAGCTACATTACACAGTCTGTTTCCCTGGTAAAAACAAAAGATCAATTTGTATGTTATTGGTTTGGTTGGACACAAAGCACTTTTTCCTAATGCCTGTCTTACACTACCTGTTATCAAGATAAGTTATCAACTGACTGCCTGACACACTTGCTAAACTATAAATCACAGCCCTGGTATGCTTTAAACAGAGGATGAGTTTCTTTAATCAGGTATTTTACTCTCTTTACCTGTATGAGATGTGTACCTAATATTTTATGACTACACAGAGAGAATATGAGTAGTAGAATTGGTAGTTTATTAATTAATTTTCTATTTACTTGGCTGTCGTATTTTGCTATTTAATGGGTTTTACGGTTAACTTCTGTTTTCAATATGCCCACCAAACAATGAAACGTATTCAATCAGGCATACAACTGTTGTCATCAATGTCCATGTTTTACAGCATGCTTTGTGCATCAGTGAATTGCAATTATGTTTTGCACTGTTCAAACGTACTTTTCAGCTGTAAGCAGGATTTTTCCTTGGTTCATGTCGTCAGCCTGTGAGAAAGCACGCAGCCGCCTCCCCATTATTATTATTAAAAGATAAATGGAGGACAGAAACATGGTGGCTAACTCCTACTTAACCAATGTAAGGCATTCCTTAACATGCTGACCTCACACATTAAGGAGAAGTCATTCCGGGGTCTGATGGCTGTGGCTAATAAGGGGGCATTAACCTTGAATGCTCCCAAGGTCTCAGATAGCAAAGGGAACCCAGATGGGCCAGAGCTGCGTTTGCCTGCAGACAGATGGGTTTTAACGGTGCAACCGCTCAAGCTGCAAACGATTCCAAGTTATAGCAGCGAGCACTCTGTTTATTTTTGTACACCTTCTACATTACCGCTGAGTTCTTTTACGTGTGAAGGTTATGACGTCAAATGGACCATTAAGCTATTTGTAAAGCAGAATGACCAGCAATTATGGAGATTATTCACATTGGAATCACTTCACATGTTAAATATTTAGATTTAAACAGCACTTTAACACATGAAAAATCATTGGAGCAGTGTCCAACATGTCACAGGGATGCAGCTTGTATGGGTACACAAACATTTTTCAACGTATGGTGCTGGTCAAATGTTTTTCCAGCAACTAACAAGACCACTTTGTCTAGCTTTTCTGCTTTGTAAATAATATTTAAATCAACAAGGGGATAGGATTCTAGGAACTGCAGTGTCAATTTGCCAGGTCCCATTATACCTCTACCAAGTAGAATTGCACCCAGATGAATCCCCTGATTAATCATCTAGCACCAACATGAGGTTCATGCTTTTGGTTCAGAGTGAAACATATCTACAATTGGATTGCCATACAATGTGATACTGATATTCCCCAATGGTGAACCATAACAACTTTGGTTATCACCTGGCTTTAATTTAGTGCCATCATCAGGTTAAAACAATACTTTGGTTTATGACCAAACACATGCAAAATGTAAAACATCACCATTAGTATTTTCTACTAAGATAATTTCCTAATGGACTTGGATGAACTTGCTTTTATATATTGTGTTTAGTGCAGTTTAATTTTTACTTTGTATTGTGCAACTTCTGGACCAAAATGACTCAAATCAACTAAAAATGGTATATTGTGTTCTAAGTGTTTCTGTTTTGTTGTTCGTCAAGGTCCTTGTAGTTAGCCATATGCTTCCTTTTCTCACATTGTGTTTGAAGGGTCTCTGAAGTACTGTCTTTCTGAACTGACTCAACAAGCTGCATAATCTGATTTCTTTCCTCTTACAGCCTAAGGAGAGCCATTTTGTCTTACAATCCTTGGGAGCCTTAACCTTGTGATTCTTACAAGCTGTGCTTTTAAACGACTACACTTTTTTGAAGGAACAAGGTAACTTTGTAGTTTATATTTGTTATTTTTTTATTAACCTTTCTCTCTCTAAAACCCAGCAAGCGTTCCACATTCAAAGACATCAAAGTAATAAAAGACACCATTGCAGACTCACATTTTGCCTCTGTAAAATACTTGTATGAGTAGTTACACAACATGCAAGAACACCCAAATATCATCCTCCTGGTGACATAAATCATCCTCTTTATCCTTGATGCTCATTTATACAGCATTGGAAGTTTTTATAGCCTGGATTTGCACATACAATCCCCCAGATGCTACATTTAGCCTGTATGTATTGATCAAATTACTAAGGCTGAGGGTGTCCTATGGCTATTGTGTCAGCAATTACAGGTGAGATCGTTTCTCCTCAATGAAGAGTATGTAATGGTGCTATTCATCTTTGTTCTCTCGGAGGAGCAAGTCGTGTTATAGCTCTTTCTGCAATACTTCTGAGATGTTTAGGGCCTAGGGCAAAGCAAAGGTAGGAGATGTTTGCTAGAAGCTTAGACTGCACGGAGCAATCTGTACCGAAGCAAAGGGAATTACTTTGTTCACTGAGGGGACTGGAGGGTTGGGAGTTGGAGAGACTGATTTGAGAGAATGGCTGATTAATAGATCCCTGTAAGGGATTTGGTAAGGGTTGGCAAACTTGTGCTGAAGAATTAAAATAGACTTTCCTCCCTCTGTCTACACTAAACTTTTAACGGAGAGGGAAATTAAAAATCCAAATGAAGAGCCCATTGTGAATTTATGAATAGCAAATTTGGTCTCAATTATCTCCCACCAATAAGCTGTCACTACTGAGGTAAGTCATGTGGGGTTATAAATACCTGATGTTATCTTCAGAGAATGAATGGTGATCATCCCATCATAATGACTCGTGTCTACTGACTAACCGGCTTGAGTTACTGCCTGATGTAAACAGATACATTAATCGGCTGCTTCGTTAATCATTCAAAGCTCACAGAGTGACTGAGACACTAATTGTTAAAACTGTCTTAATAATAGGTCGGGCTCATTACGGAACAAACAATGAATGTAGATTTCTTAAGTCTGCTCCTCATGTCTAAAATCTTGATCATTCACAAACGGCAAGATTGCCAATATATTCTACTTTAAAGGAGACCTATCATGCTATATATTAATAATATATTGTAGGGCCATACCTATATAATGTATATGTATTAGAGCCGGGACTCGATTAAATTAATCTAATTAATTAGAGGCTTTGTAATTAATTAATCGAAATTAATCGCATTTTTAATCAAATATACATATTTGACCTGAGAACAGTGAGAAGCAATTTTCACATGGATTTTACTCCAAGTGGTCTACAGTCCAAGTGCATGACATTAAGGATTTTGGGAGATGGCTCTGTGGGCCATCTAAGCTAATTTACAGATGGCCCTGAGCCCAATAGAGATTGCCCTGAAAAATGCACGCGGACGAAATGGCATGAAGGGTTTGGGGGGCCTCCGTCCCCCTAGAACATTTTGATTTGTGCAGGTCTGCTGTCTGGTGCATTCTCTAGACTGAATTATAAGATGAACCACCACAATATTATATTGTACAATTTCAATTTTATTCTTAATTTCACTTGTTTATTTGTTCTTGTTTGTGTTTGCTCGCTTGCATGCCCTGCATAGCTATAAGAAATACTTAAGTTGTTGGTCAAAACACTTTCCATCTGATGAAGGCCTTCCCAGATGGAAAAAAGTAGAAAACATTACATTCAGTTATAACTGCCAAAACAAACATTATTTACACTATTATGGCCCCTGTTAAAAATGTTTGTAATGTTAACTACTGTAAGTTGGTCGAACGAATGCCTCCTCATCCGGAAGCTGACCGAGCAGACCCGAGCAGCAGTCGAGAGGAGCCGAGCGCATCCGCGAAGCACACGTCAGAGTTCCCGTTAGCCGGCAAATCTAAATATCTTCGGTCAAAATAATTTCCCTTTAGAGCAATACCGCTTCAGTTGCGCCACTTATGTGACAGACAAGAAGAGTATGTGACAGACAAGAATGGTCAACTCTAATGTCTAACACTTAATGTGGAGAAAGAGATGTCCTGTATGGGTTGATTGTGCGTTGATCTGTTGGTAATGCATCGGGGTTCCGGTGGGCATGTAAACAAATGCATAATGCTGCGCTATACTTTGTGGCCTCATCCAGTTGCATAGCGACACTTATTGTGTAGTTGTCTTTTAATAAGCAGGTAGTCATATCATTAGCTAGAACTAGCTGGATCTGATTGATATGGACATAAACGCGAGTGAAGTCTAATCTGACGGGAGAGAGAGATCAGCTGCTGCTGACGAGTCGAGACTCGACACGCAGCTCTGCATAAGCACATGCAGCGGTGAGCGGAACAAAACACACACTCCAGGTTAGAATATCACACGTAGCTATTTGAATTACCTCTCAAACTACCTAAACTAGTTATTGATATGTTTAGTTTTAGTACTGTCGGGTCACTCATTACTGGATCCGCGAGCTGCATGATACTGGCATAATAGATTGCCCGATCGGGCAACCAGCAGGTGAGGCTTCATTGCCCGAGCTAAATACTAGATGGCCCCGGGCCATCGGGCAGTCCTTAATGTCGAGCCCGGCGGCCGGATGCAATCCAGTGAGCCAGGGAGTTGGTATTTTCTCAGACGTGGACTTACTTATCCTGGCCCTGAAACCAGTCATCTGGTTGAGTGTGGGTTGGGTCAGGGTGTGGTTCCTTGCACTCGGAGTCGGGCTAACGTCCACGCTAGCTGCTACATGCTTTGCATTTAGGTGATACTTTAGGCTTGATGTGCTGCGGTGATATGCAAATTATTTTTTGCATAATTTGCACATAACCATGCTCTTGTCGACGCTTGTCGTCCGTTTTTTAAAACAAAATGTCCCATCCACGGGGCCGACCAAAGCGGTCTCATCAGCTTGTTCGTTCATGTTTGACTATTGTTCACCGTGGTTTGTTGTTGTTTGAAGTCCCATGCTGAAGTCATGAACGTTAGTTGGTGCTCCAGTATAATCGGTACGCCTGAAACTCATCCAGTGAGAAACGTTCCGCTGTGCAAAAATAAGTGCGATTAAAGTGCGATTAAAATGCGTAAATTTTTTTAACGCGTTAATTTTTGTGTAATTAATTCATCTTAATTAACGCGATAAAGTCCCGGCCCTAATATTTATACGTTTTCTTTTTCAAAATACCAAACAGATCATGCATTTTAGCCATGCCTCATTTCGCTCTATTTTGCTCTCCTCCACCCCTGTCTTTGCATGCGCTGCAGCTGACCACGCCCACCTGCAAAGGAGGGGGCCGAGTTACAAGCGTCATGTTACCATGCCACGGAAACCTCTCATCCCCCTGATTGGTGGAGAGTTGGCCATATAGGCGGAGCTCCTCGTCACTGACGCCAGACTACTTTCAAATCTGTATCAGTCTGTATCAGATCCGTTGCAGCCCCGTTTTTAGAGATTTGGGTATGGAGAAAAAGAGAGAGGGTTGTGTTTTCTGACACTTGGTGAGTTCCCTGACACACCGGGGACACATATTCATGTATAAAAGACGTACAAAAGGTGCATTTTGCATGATAGGTCCCCTTTAATATCTATATATCTAATATTTTTATAATGATAAACAAAAGCTGTAGAATAGAAAAGGAAACTTGCAACTGGGGTTTTTGCCAGTATCTGTATTGACACAGTGCTCTTCTGAGGTGAATTTTTGCAACACAATTCAAGTCATTCTACAAAGAAACACGGATCCTTTAATCCCGCGTCACACTGTCCCAAAATTGACACCAGATGGACACACGAATATGGAATTGTGAATTTGGCACGAAGATGGTCCCGAAGATGGTCAATGGCCAAGCAACAGCCGAAGCAACAGCCGAAGCAAGTACGATACCTACGGAAGGCCACACAATGGCGCCCGAACCACACACCAAGGCAACATTTGCATTACATTTAAGACATACAACTGCAACGAAAGTAACAAAAACAATTATGTTAAAGTACTATGGGACTTAACATTTTGGACACTTGAGATTGTATATAATAAAAATTGTCACTGATATTTTCAGACTTTGTTCCTTACTTTCTCCGTCTTTATATGTAGAAGATATTAAGTTTTCTCCATCATATTGTTTCCATAGCAACAACAACTTCCTGTCAACAGCATAAACTTGCCTTCAAAATAAAAGCATCTAAATAAAACAGGAAGTTAACCTAAATTTCATGTAAAACATACAACTGCAACGGAAGTAACAAAAACAATGTAATATCCTTTTCAGTTTCACAGAACACAAATTGGGTTTACATGATTGCAAGGAAACATTGCACACCGTGGTCCCATCTCGATGTCATCGTACTATTATACGATGGCTACACAACGGCATTGCAAGGGCTTCACGTAGTCGTGTTTCCTTCCTAAGACAATCGGACAGCTTCTTGTTTCCTTCGTATTGTCTTCATGAGGCGAAAAGATGCCCTCACGCTGGCCTTACGAAGGGCAACATGGACGCACAAATTCAACACGAAAATGAACCTTCGCAAGGTTTTTCGGCAATTTGTGTTGTCATGCCAAAGATTTTGCCACTGCTCACGAAGTTGCTGCCGGAGCCTGAGAAACTCCACCGGCGGTCATACGATGGCTTAAGATGCCCTCACGAATGGCCCGATGTTGCTACGATCAGAGCCGAATTTGAACATTTCCTTTATCGTGTGTCCATCTGGTGTCAATTTCGGGACAGTGTGATGCGGGCCTTAGCTGATGAAACCGAGGAGCAAAATATTGCATTATCATGTAGATGACAATTATTTAGCTTTATCCTTTGAAGCCAGTATCTACACATGAGAGTGCAACTGACTTCCATGCATGGAATGCCACCATTCCTTTGTGACAAAAAGCTATAATTAGATCTGAGCCTTTCTGTAAAATATGACTATAGGTGTAAGTGCTCCTGTTGGAATCTCTACTCCTCAGATCATACAGTTCATTCCAGAGAGGATGAACTTTACAAGGCCCTATCTTTGGTCGTAGAGGCTCTTTAATGAGCTAATCATTAACTGTGAGGCCCGTCTGCATGGTCCTTTGCAGTTTCGACCCACACTAACACACAGGCAGACACAAACGCACACATGCAGGGATACAAACAACAGCTACACTAAGTTAGACACACATGCACACAAGCTGGAATGACATTTGATTGGCTGTGTTTCTGTGGTCTAATTGAGTCTCCGGAGATTTGGGTTGGCACCCAGAAAAGCCTTGGTCCAGCCAGTCAAGCTAGAAACAGATGACAGCAACAAGGAGAGGTTCAACACACACAATGTTTGCTTTTCAAACAAATTCAACAACTCAGCCAGCCAGAGTTTCATCTTAGTAAATTGACCTGTCTATGTTCATTATTTCAAACAAATCTTTTAAAGTTGAGCTATTTCGACTGCAAGGTCTATCCACTTTAAGTCAAAAGTCAGTCTTGAAAAGTGTATCCCAAACGGTGTCTGACCTGGACAATTTACACAGCCCCAGCTCTACGTTTTTCTAGGATATCACATAATATGCCTAGTTGTGGTTTGTATGATTGATCCTGTTCCAATACACAGTTGTATTGCAACTAGTGCTGCGTACCTGGACTCACATTCAGGTTCAGGTCCGGACTCAAGTCCAGAGGTTCAGGTTCAGGTCCGGACTTATAAGTCCGGACCTGAACCCATGGCTTGTGTCAAGTTGTGTGAGTAACTAAAGTGAACTTATTGTGAGCTAATTATCAATTGAAAATTAACTCATAATCAACTCAAATTCAAACTCATCAGGTTTATTGTGCTCCCTTCCAACTTGTGTCTACATTTCTCTACAAAGTACAAATGTGCCACTTAGTCTACAAATGACTTATGACAGCAACTACAGTGAACTACTACAAAGTTCAAACATTTATTTCATTTACCAAACTAAAGTAACCAAACAGTCCCTGAGCTGACTGAGCCTAAATCCCTAAAACGTTGCTGAAAGGTAGAGTGTAGAGTAGACTATACGCATCACACTGTTACACACCTAATATACAGTATAGGCTACACTCTAGTGACTGTACAGTCAGAGTGTACTGTACTGTCTGTGCACCATGTATTTTCTACAACTCTACAATACATACTGTTAGAAATTAAAATCAATGTTGATATGGCGTAATTTTGAATTAAAAACACTAATTTAAATCACTTTTATTCTGAAAAAACCGAAAGTTCACACTATTAACTTAAAACTTTTATTCTGAAAATTCTTCACTTCCGGTTAGCATTAGCATGTGGCGAAATTCTACGTTTTCAAACCGTAAATCGAAGGTGAAATGACATGTGATGTTGTACACTGAGCACACTGGGATTAGCACTCATTTATTGACGCTGAATAACGTTTATCAGGGAATGTTTAAATAACCACAGACACCAGAATATACGTAAGTGCTAGTTTTTTTGCGAGTCCAAGTACCGGTTCCTGACATTCCGGTTTTAACCGGACTTGAACCGAAACTTTTTACAAGTCCAGTACCGGTTCGGCGTACCGGTACGCAGCACTAATTGCAACATATAATATAGTTAAAATATATCCATTGATTTCAGTTATTCCATTCATTAAAATGCTTGTACTTGTTCAATTGTCAGAAAAAAGCTTAACAGGTTATTGGATAAAGGATAATGGCTAATAATAGTGCCATGAATTGCGCATCATTTGCAACCGCTATCTGCACCGTGTCAAGCTCCGAATCAAAAAAGATATTGCCCAATACATTACATTTCTTGTCCACTTGGTAGAGAAACAGACAATGACCATATCCATCACTCACAGATCAACCTAACCCAACTCCTGAGAAAGATAATCTGGTAATTTAGCTTGAAATGTATGTAGTGACAAGACCTCATCATCGGCGACGAAAACATCAACCCCAACCCTGCCAACAACATCCCCTTCCTCCATCTATGACATCTACACAGAAGCCAGACTCAGACACATTCTCAACATTTGCTGGGACTCACACAGCAATTCTTGTAATTTCTTCAATTGGCCTCAGAAATTAAAACTGGAACCCCAAACACACTGTCCAATAATTTGCATCACTGTCTAAGCAATCAAGCACCACCTTCCCCAATGCAGATGTCTATTTCTCCCTCCTCAACTTTTCCCCACATCTCACCTCAACACAGCAACATACCCTCACAATAATCAACAACATCATAGCCAAACACTCACAGTCACTCGCCCTCCCAGAACACAAATTCAACACAGAAGAGGATCATCTCACTTAGACCACCACCAAACCCAATCGCTTATTCAGGAATCTGTGCAACCAACTCCAACTCAATTACATAAAACTACTTACACACAAACACCCACCCACCCACAGATTGGTAGACAAGTGCAAATTATTCTTAACCTGGAACATCAAACCCCAACCCTAACCCAAACCCATACCCTACTCCTGGGGAAAATAATCAGGTAATTTAGTTTGAAATGTATGTAGTGGCAAACTTTATTTTTCTGTTGCTTGGTGCAAGGCAGGTAGCTTTATAAAAAAAATAAAACTGCTGTGCTGAAAATGAATAATAAACATTTGATTAATTAATAAAATAAATATTTAGTGCAGCTTAAGGCGCACATTGGATATTGAAGGGTTTAGATTGCTTATTATTTAACAAATAAATATATAGTAAATATAACAGTTACATAGTATTTTAAATTATTTTAGATTACATATTATTTCAACAAATTAATAATGGAGCTTAGAATCCCCTGCCACCTGTGTTTACTGTCTTGCCCTTCTAAATCCTTAGCTCAAAGTGCACGTTTACCAATTACCCACCTCACGATAAACTCTCACAGGTTCAAAGCTCTGTCTGACTGCCTGGTTGAGCCACACATGTTCCCTGTGTAGTGAGAAACATCTCAAGTCCCTAACTGCCGCGGTTACCTGGTAAATGATGTATCCCCATAGCACCTCTACACAACTGTCTTAGTAATGCTTCACGTAGGTCGTCTCCAGGAAGTAAGGTGGGCGAAGCGATAAGAGTGTTCATTACACCAACAGAACCCCCGGAGGAAAGGATTGCACCTCCTTCATTACCTCTTATCTCTATCTCATGGAAAAGGGGGAGTTTTTCCTCAAGACATGGGGAGGAGTAGATGAAAATTAAATTGTAGAAGCTCTGTGTGTGTTTCCTTGTGTGTGTGAGTGTGTGTCCTACAGCGCAGGATCTCCTTTTATCCCCTGCTGTTAAAAAGGAACTCTTACAGACTGCTTTTTAAAACTTGATGCTTAATTTACTCTGCAATACATCCTTAAAGTATAGCTCTATGACATAACTTGCCCTTTTAGTTTCCTGTCTGAACTTCTTCTGTCTGGGTCCTCTTTTCTTTTGCTTGCCATTTCCTCCCCTTACTTTTATGTATTTCACTCTTCACCTACAGGCAATAGAATGTTTACATTCTACTGGAAATCCTCTGTCTTCTCATTTCCACCCTCCTCTCGCCTATTCTGTTCTGATTTACCCTTATGCTTCCTCTTCCTGTCCTCCCCTTTGCTCCCTCTTTCCCTATCTCATCTGGGATATTCTGCTTTCATCTTTCCTTCACTTTCCTGTTATCTCTTTCTCTTTTCCTTAATTGATTCTTCTCCCTCATTCCATCTCATCTTTGTGTTGAAGGATTAATAGCTACCAGGTTACACCCTGCAGAGCAAAGATGTCACATCCTCTCACCCGGAGCAAGTCCTGAGATGAACTGCCGCCAACTGCCTATTTATCATTCTGTGGCTCTATATGCCTGAATGTGGAATAAGTTAGGGAGGGAAAGATAATATTGAGCACAAATGATGAGCTGCTCTATTTCATAGCAGCTTTTCTTGCTTGTGTCCCCTACACTTGGCCTCAGGCTGTTTCGTTTCTGTTGAAAAATAAATACTATATCTTTGTCTGTCATTTTGCCTGTGTCTCTTTATATAATTCTCCATCCTCTCCATCCCCTCCCAACTAAAACTTCCTCCACATACATCTGTGCTGGTTAGCCAATACCAGCGGTCAAGTCATCTGGGAGATAATAATTGTTCCACCACAACACACAAACGAAGAAAGTGGCTGCCCACTCTTTCTGTACTTCTTCTCTTCAGACTTTCTCCCTCCATGCCTGTATATATGTTGTTGCTATAAGGAAGATGCAAGAGATCAAATACAGATCAATACAAGCCCTAAAGAGTCAGATACAAGGAAAAAACATCAAATAAGAGAGATGCAAATAGATTAAAATACACAACAAGAACATGATGGTAAGTACACCCTTAGAAACTGGATTATTTCCAGCAGTTACCAGTACAGTATGTCTCACAGTTTAATGGATTTTGAAGGAAACAACAGGTGTTGAAAGTGAGCTAGAAATCGTCACAGGAAACAAGAAGCTATACACACTAGTAAGACCCCTCTCAAATTAAAAGAAAAACACATGGCAATTTCAGATAATAGATCTCATTAGGTGTATGTGCATTACACCAACATGGTATAAAATGAAAAGAACAAACATACTGCAATTACGTTCCTCTATTATCCTCAAATACGCTAGTTTTCAACTTGCCTAATTAGCTGCGGCCTAATTAGCTGTGGCACATAACTGGAGCAGCATCTGGATTTTAGACGCTTAAAGAGGTGGTGAAGCAAGTGCATGACAGGGGCTTTTTTGCACATGAAAATGGAAAGGGCTCATCTTCAAGAGAGAATAATGATACACAGAAAATGCTGTGGTAATGAGGTTACCAACGTTACATTTTGCCTTGATGGTGGTGATTTATAAAAGGGCAGGGCTGAACACAAAAGGATGAGAAATCCTCCCCTGAGGCATTTTTACAATAAAGCCTGTCTTAGTTATAATGACAAAACCCCTTTACATTATGTTGACATTCAATATAAACTTATTTATACAAAGAAGCTTTTAACTAATCTGTATTTTTCCCTTTCAGTTAGTAATAGCCAGTATTCTTTTGTCAACTCTGATGCAAACCTCCGGCAGCTCATGCCTACAACGGAAGACTTCTAATCTTTTAGGCGACCACCCACTCAGTAGCTGAATAACCACAAGATGCGGTGAGGGCGACCTTCACCGACGGCTTCATCAAATCCATTAGAGGTAAATTAATGTTGAAATATGTGTGTGGTTGTATGTGTATGTGTATGTGTGTCTTGATGCCTTCGAGGAAAGTGATCAGGGAAGTTAGCCTGGCGGAGACCAGTACGATGTAAATTTGCTGTTTTTAGAATAATATTTATGGTGACTGAATAAACTAAAGTAAAGTAAAAATACAGATGGATGAACAACCCCAATAAAAAGGCCACTCTGCTTGTTACATCCTAAAGTAATACCGTAATCCAATTTTCATATAATCTTTTTTCATTGTAAACAAGAACTCACATTTTCAAAAGTTAAGGTTGTTCCTAAATTCAAGTAGAATCAGCATGAGCAAAGGTGAGACACAGGTGTTTAAATGCTATGCTGCCAAGTCAGATGATTTCATCAATAAAAAAAAATCCTATTCAAATGTAGAGAGAAGTCAATTCTATTAAAAAACAAAACTCCCACCTTTACCACCAAGTTCTAAATCAAGTGGCTGTTTAGCCTTAGGTCATTATGTTATCTGTTCAGCTTCCAACATACGCGTTGCTGCCACTGCATTTGTTTGAGAATGATTGTACAAGGACTTTTCCTGAAAATAGCAATTATAGCTGAGCAGCCAGCTCCATGAGTCAGTTCGCTCTTTAGCCTTTCACTGCTGATATTAAACACAAGGCCTTGAGGGCCAAAGATGTCAAGACTTCAATGGGGGAGGATAACTTGGATCTTTCTTTCTTATGTCCTATACATTCTACTGCAATAATACATAATATATTATTTACTGAATGTATTTATTCCAGCAAACACTTACTGCATAGTGCCCACGTTTAGACAATTGCCTCAGGTGGTTGCTCTGTATACACATGGATATAGCAGTGACCTTAAAAACGATATTGCTTATAGTTTATAGTGTTGCAAATGGTCCAACTTGTCAAAAATGCCAGAACAGCCAAAGGTATTCTTTTAATTATGTATTGCACAAAGGCATGTAAAGACAGGAACAAGCTCCTCTGAACTCTGAATTCTCAAAGTAATTTAAATTATTTTTGGAATACATCTTTATGCAGAAGACACTATTTGATGTGATACCATCTCTCCTTTAAAACACGTCAAAACGCTCTTGTAACTTTAAATTAGTATGTCATGCAAATACAACATCCATTCCCATTCTCACTGCCAACAGATATAATTTCAAAAGTGTCACATAAAAAAACAATTTTAGTTACTGTTTTAAAGGCAGCCCAAGCCATGGTTCTGTAAACACAGAAACAGTAGAAACGTAGAAAGTAGTTTTTTTAGATTAGGGAGATTTAATTTACATACAGTATATCTATATGTCCCCATTCTGAAGCCTTTAGATTCTGTTCACTATTCCACTGGGAACAGTCATTCTTTTTCTAAATGTAACCAGTGTATTCCCCATTTGGATTAACAAATTTACCCACGGTTTACATTAATTATGTGGCAATATTTGGCTCTGTTTTGGTGCCTTAATCCTGTACAGCAGTTGATATTTCTATTGATTTTCATACTTACATAAATCTTAATTTCCCCTTCTGTATTTCTATTTATAAAGTTAATATCAGATTGGTGAGCACCATTTTTCTCAGTCTGTTGTCCTTTTAGTGTTATACCATTGATATTGAAATCTCATTATCTTTAAGAGCGGCAGCTAACGGTAGCATATGGTCATCATACTTGACTGTTTGATAAAGAGATGTCAAGTTGAGTGCAGCAATTTCTTTGGATGGAATCATCAAGTGAATCATCCCTTATTCTTAATAATCCTTCCTTGTCTGTCAGTTTCATCGACAAAAAAATCGAATTAATTCCGATATTTTTTCCCCATGCTTTAAACAATTAAAATAAATTGGCAAGAGAAATAAAAAAGTCTAATTTAGTTTTTATTCTCAGGAGAAAGTGGTAAGCTTTGGGGAAATGTGGAATTAGTTATGCTTGCTGTACTAATCACTCAATGGATATTCTGGGTGAAAAGATCTCTCTTGGATAGACATTTCTGAACTGTAAAATCAAATTTGATTATTTGGCAATTGGTTTCTAAACATGCCATGTTTTAAATGCTCCCATTGTTCAGTGCCTGGCAAGATGAACATACTGGACTGTAATAAAACCCTTTATTCAGAGTCCAAGCACATGCTGCTTAACTTTGCTTTCACTACAAAGGTACTTTGAGATAATGTCAACAACAGCTGTAACAAACATGTGCCAGATGAAGGAATTTAGTATGGGATTCCTGCTAAAAAAGAAGAAAGAAAGAAGGAGGACCAGTCATAAAGAGAGGAACAAGGACAACAGAAAAAAGGAAGAAATGAAGAAAACACAAGGAAGACTGCCTGTGCCAAATGCAGTAGAATAAATGAGGGAAATGAAATGAGAAGGTAGAGGAAGAAGTGTTGCCAAATCTTGAGCTGAGGCAAAACTCATCTCTGGGAAAAAAATAATCCCCCTTTCTTTTGTTGTTTTGACAAATCCAGGAAGTGCTTGTTCTACATCTACACCGTGAGACGGCATGCTTTATGGCGGCAATACAGACGGAAATGGGCAGAGATTCAAAGCAGCGGGGTCCTGATAGTGTTGAGTGGAATGCATGCCAGGACTATTTGTATGTGATACCAAGTATCACACAGATTCCTGTTTAGCTTGCAGGGATGCCTTTTCATTAACATAATGGAGGAGAGACAATTAGACGATTTGTACTGCATCGTTTAACTAAAAGAGGAGCCACGCGATGCAGAACAGAGCAAGTTCTAGAAACTGTTGGAAGATTTGTACTAAGAGGGCGACATGTGTAAACATTTATGATCAGGATTTATGGATTCCTCCATAGTATACAGCTTCGAGCTATAGATGTATCCCTCAGAAAGGGAAACAAAAGGAAAGGACGACGAACAGTAAGATTTACACTTAAGTTTACTGTTCTAAACAATATTGATTGGCCTTTTGATGGGACAACACAAGTAATGTTTGGTAAGTGGTGCTGCCATACTTACATGCTCACAGTGACAATGCTATATTTGGTAGGACTTGATGCACATGGATGATAAAAAAACATTTCTGATAGCTTATGCTTAACGTTTAATGATACATCTCTCCCTCCTTTGGCCAACATTAATTATAGACAGCATGAGATTAAAGTATCTCTTCTGGAAATCACTAGTATGTTTCCACTTTCCTGACTCTGTCGTTCTCTCAGTGGAGAGTTAAAACTGCCTCATACCCACCCTCGGAGCCGGGAATTGGATCTCAATTACCGAGAAGCTCCGTCTAATGTTTCATGTATGAGTGACCTCATTAGTAACTTACACCCTCTCCTCACCTTCTGGAACATGTATGGTGGCTGAAAACTCACATTCCCCCTCATCGGCTGAGGTCATATCGCAAAGGTCTAGCATAATAGGCTTGGTTGTTGGATTAAACGTTTTTATTGATATGCAAATGTCCAACCAATCACAATCACAATTCGACTATCCTGTGAGTTGGTCTAGCATTGTGTAACCTATGGCTCAGGATGGTTAATTCATTCTGAAGCCATCCTTAGGGAAAATTGACTTATTGTTCAAAGTGATTCCTCTCCCATAAAGTAATAGAAAATCAATCCTCCTGACTGAATATATCCATGTATGCATCATTTTTTTACTTATTTGAATGGGACTAATTTATTCCTTAACTTATTTAAAATACCAAACGTTTTTTATCTGATGGTTTTGTTTACTTTTGTTGTTCACATTGGCTTTTGTTTAAGTGATTTAAAATTAAAAGATAATCCAACATCTTAAAAACATTTAACCATTTAACCTTTTCTAAAAGTCTCGGAAGAACATACTGTAAGAAAGTACTGACAGACTGACTTAGCTTTTGGTCTTTTCATGTTGCCTGTTTTTTGAAAATGATTTCATGGTACCGTACCATACGGTATAGTATGTTGGAAACCGTGACATCTGACCACTAAATATAAAGCTTAAAGGTCCAAAATGTCATACAAATAGTATAATGTCCATGTTCTGTCTGTTGAAACACCAACGGTAAAATAGTGGACTCAACTTATTCACACATTAAATCTTTTTTGTCCTCCTTCTGTCTCTGCGAAACACATGAACAATCTCTCTCGCACACATGCTATGCTCGCAGTTGTTTTCCCCTCGCCAAAATAAGTGTATCAGCCCATCACAGCAGATGAGATTCAGATGAACTTGCAGGCTCCCCCGGAAGCTAAAAAAACAAGGATGCAAAACATGGAACAGAGATAGTAAGACAGAGAATGGGGAAGCTCTGAAAGTCAAACAATATTTGCTGTGTAGATTGCCTTACTCTCACTTTGCCGTGTGTGAGTTTTGCTAAGTGTAAGAATGTGTATCCTTCATTAAAATTAGATACAACTTTGATGATGCCCTGGATACATGCCTGTGGGTGTACAGGGCACGCCTGTCTGCGCTGCCTGTCCTTGTGTGAGATTTACGGAGGAGCCTTTTATGATATTTTTTAACTCAAAGCTTACAAGCTTCTGAAATTACTGAAGGCCTAATTTTTCTTGACAAATAGCACAAAGTCAAGCTCCTGACAAAAACCATAAAGTCAGCGGTGCACGAAAAGCCTCGCAATTACAGGTCTTCCTCCTCTCTTTTCAAAACTCTGTTAGTGCATCTTTATAAAGATTGAATATGCAGCAAAAGAAAGCAACTCTGCAAAATCAGATGCTGTCAAAATGGGGCTAAGTGAATGCACAGAAAGCTGTTTATCTCCGTAATGTCACTCACAAAGCAATTTGGCAATGGCATCAGATGCACAATCCCCTGAATTCTGCAGGGAATTACAACACACTCAAAATGTCAGAGAAGTTGCCAAAAACCTGTCTTCAATTACAGCCGGCTTACACCTTCCAAGTCATTAGGAAGTGAGCAGGAGATGTAGCAAAAAAAGAAAAGGAAAGAAGCTTCAGCCAATTTAGGAAGTGACACCTGAATGTTCTGCATCATTGGCACAATTACATCACACACCTGTGTCTCGTTCGTTGTGATGAATAGATCTGATAAAGCAGCGGGATGGGTGAAAATCGATTTAAAAAGAGTGTGACTGTCTACCTAAGGAAGACTCTTCAGACTGATACTCAACTTTAACACTATAGGATTTAAACATATCCACACAGTACTATAATATGTCTAATAATGCAGTAGTTTCAAAAAGTACGCTGAAAACAGAAAGGCAAAATCCCAATAATCAGTTTTGTGTTCTTTAAAGGAAGTTGAGAAGATGCTGATTCCTCATTTATCTTTTCCTTAACTGTGAGATTTCAAAAGACAGCTCAGTGTAGCAACGATTCACACTACTGTGAAGTTATCCTCTTAATTTCACACAAGGGGAAAAGGCCTCCACACTTTCTCTGCATACATTTTTTTTCCCTAAGTATAGCTTTCATAAAAAAATTACTCAAACTTGTAATTCAGCTTTATCCCTTTTATACTAGTACATATGACCACTATCACTACTACTTTTCCTTCTTATCCTGCTAAGGCAAAATGATATCAGTATGAAGCGGGGACAACAGAATGAAGTGATGAAAAATTAAAAATATTCAAAAGAGAATCTTAGATTGTCCTTGAAGTGCTAGTATTTATTATGTACTTACAAGCAAAATCTGAAAGTTATATTAGTTTATAGTTTTTACACACTGTATAAACTGTGTTATTGAGAATAAACTGCATTCACCTTGGAGCTATAAATCAGTTTACAATTTTCCAACCAAAAAAATATTACTTTAAAAACATGATGGCGGAGTGTGGGGATTTTCACAAGGATGACAAACCTGGATTTTTGTAATTTTCTGCTTTAGTATTTAGGAGGTATTGGACTGTACAAGGCTTAGTTATCAGTACATTTGATCTGAACAGCCAGGGTGTATTCATGCTTCTTTGCTCTTGTTTAATTACTGCTGTTATTTGGAACAGCAAGGCTCCCACCCCCTCCATGCAGAGCGAAGATGAGGAAGATGAGGAGCACTTTCAGCCACAGACTCATCCATGTAACCCATCAAAAATACCTGCCCTTTATGTACACAAGACTTTCGCCGCATTTCTACCTGCACATTTCCATGTTTATATAATTAACCGTTATACATGTCTGTATATAATTACATTCACCTGCTCAAATTCAGAGTTTAACTTGTGTCATTTTTGTTATTTCGATTCATTCTATTACTACATGTTTATTCTTATTTTGTCTTATTTTGTATTATGTGAATGTTGTTCTTATTATCCCATGTGTAATACCAGTGTTTCTGTCTTATTCTGTTGCTGCTACGACCTTTGAATTTCCCCACGGGGCTAAATTAAGGTCCATCTTAACTTAACTTAAAAGCAACACAACAATTTGAATAGCAACAGAACATCTCCTTTAAGCTTGAACACTCCAAAAACGCCTTCTTACACCCACTAGACTAAATTCTCTCAAAAAGTTACTGAAAGATACAGTCCTGTGGACAAAAGCTGAACTATAGACAATGAAGTACTCTGTTTGAGTAGATTTCGTTAGAAACCGACTCCCAATGGCAGCCCGTGATTGGTCTATTTCACTCCAAAAACGCCTTCTTACACCCACTAGACTAGACCACCCAAATAGTAACGACCACTGACACTGCTCAGGTGTACAGTACACTTTTCCCGCTGACATTTTTAGAGCTTCCAGCCTTCTTAATCCCTAATACAACTGACAGACATGCAAAAATCATAGTACTGTAGTAACATATATACTTTTTGTTTTAATTTCAGTGCAGTTCAGTTACAGCTTGCATTGCCCAACGCATGTTTTGTTTCATCTGACAGCAGTGAAAGTGTCCCAAGACTGTGGTTCGGAACTGCTTAAGCTGTTGGTTTCATATAGCAAGTCTTTGATGGTACAGCAGAGAGACAGCCGTGAACAGTATTAAAACATTTCAAACAAATCTCTGTAAACTCATAGTTTAGAACATGTATTAGTAGTACTATTCCTACTTTAACCATACTTGGATAACTACTCTAATTCATACTCAAACACTACTCAGAGTGAGAGCTATCTTTATTTCAGGGTAGACTGTGGAGTATATGGGGCAGGATTTGTAATGGGAGGCAATAGAGAACATCATGGATTTTTGGTTTTTGGGATAGCCTGGAGGATTCCAGAATTCCTAAATTGAATTGATTAAAGGTTAATGCCTATCTTTGCCACTGTTGTATACACCCAAAAAAACCTCACATACCACATCCTTATTTCAGGTAGTGTCCACCTCATTGCCCTCCCTACTAGTTTCATATAATACCAGCCCATACCTGAATCCATGAAATCTTGGTTTAAGCCCTGCCAGGCCCCTTTGCTCTTCTCCAGGTTCGCCTCCATGACCTTGATGTCAGCGAAGGGACAGTTGCACTCTGGGAAGCGGGGCGAGCAGTGGCACCAGCAGTCGTTGTTGCGGCAGAGCAACTCGCCCTCTGAGTTGCATGCCACATAGCTGAGGGCTGCCTCCACAAAACGCTCACGCAGGAACTCTGGCAGGACATCTTGCAAGCCTGATAAAGAAAGAAGAAAAACATAGTAAGGTATTAGTTAATTTTCTTTGTTACAAGTTCTACTATGCTTCTATACATTATTTATTTTAAATCTGAGATGAATTAAAAACATATGGATAGGGTTTGTACATCAAATGAGCAACATTTGAAAGAAAAGTCTTGGCAAAGGATTTGTGATTGGCAACATAAATGATTTAAAGCAAAAAATAAATATTATATTTCTTTAAAAGTAACATTTACTGTAGCATTATCTGCTTGTCATCATTGCTTTTTGATGGAATTGTTTTAAAAGGCATCTTATTATAAAGTGCTACTGACAATATAAATGGATTGTCAATTATGGCATGTTCTAGAGGTCTATGACGCTATAATGACAGCTCTAATTCCAGCTTCTATATTACACCAGAAACAAAGAAGGCAGGAGAGAGAACAGTAATCCTGCCATGGGGTATATTTGAGTAGTTTTGCAAGCTTTCAGTGGAAACTGTCACCTAGTATGCAGTCATCATAAACAACCTACTGTTCCTTCCCACGTGTTCAGGTTGTTTTCTATCTGCTGGATTTCTTTATTTCCTCTTTTCTCAGATTCTTTATTTCTTAGTTGTACATGTGCATGAGGTGGGATTGAAATGTGTCCATCTTTTTTTTGTTTCAATGCAAAAGTATTGTAATAATTAAGGAGATTATGTCTCTAAAGCCTTTTATTTAGGATCAATACCTCATTAATCTGCAGAAAATTGCAAGAGAGAAACACTGAACTCTGCTCTTCCTGTAAATCACTTCAGTTTTTCCAAATGAAGCACTGTTTAAAAACGCTATACTCCACACACTAAAAATGAACATTGATGTTGCTAATGCATAGCTTAAGATGTGTAATGTAGACTACTTATTGAGGTAGAATCACACAAATAAATTCCCAATCTATTTCAAACACTGTCTTTCTTCACAGCGGGGTAAAATCACACTTCAAAATGTTGCTGCTGTCATTTATAAATAAAAAATACAGTAACCTCCTAATCATGCTGCCAGAGTTTCCTGACTACACAGTCGATTAAACCAAATCAAAGGCTGATGTGTGTTCGTAAAAGCACATAGTCATCTATTTGAAACCAACAGGCGGCCTTCAGAATTCATCTGATGGTGCATGTGTGCCTCTCTGTCTAATAGTTATACAATTTGTTATGTCAAAAGATTCCTCTCTCCTCACTTCACAATCTTAGTCTGGATGAATTTCAACAGCCAAGTCAATCCTGCTTTGCCCTGGTATGAATATGCATGTCTCTTCTTTGGTATGTATCCTTTAAATGGCTTGGAAAGAGATGTAAGGAGTAATCTTTTCAAAATGCCATGCTTTGGCAGGTGCATTGAGGTGAAGTATAATGATCGCAATGAGAAATCACAGCATGTGTTTTGTTTTTTCATTATGCGTACAATGCAAAGCCTATAAATTAACTGTCTTAGGGCCGTTCTCCCAACTACCTACTGTGTCAGAACTGCTTGGGTTTTCTATATGACGCAGAGCTGGGAGAGTTTAATATGACATATTTACTTGATCACAGTTTCAAGTAAAGTTAAGCCAATCAGCTAAACATCAACCCTGAACATCATACGATATGCTGCACATAGGGGCATGGTGATTGGGAAAGTATTCTCCCTAACTGAATAGATGTTACGCCTCCATGTTGCTACTTCCTTTGTATTGCAGTATGATTTATAGCCTTCTTAAATTGAATTATAATTAATCTTGATTGGTGTCACTTTATTAATTATGTACTGCTCTGTGGAGGGAGTATTAAGACAACCCTTTAATCACTCGTTGAATCCATCACTCATCAATCCGCCATACTGTAATGGTTCCAGGCACAGAGATGTGGATTCGCAAGAGGTACTCAGAGGTAAAGTACTTGAAAGCAATCAATCGTTTACTTTGAGCTCAAAGCACAGTTCTGCGACAGGTAATCTGTCAAAGAGGGTAAAGTAAGCAGTCAAGGGCCAGACAGGCGAAACCGAGAAAAGGTTGTGGTCAGCATCAGAGGGGCAAGGAAAAAGGAACTAAGGTTGGTTTGCAAGGGTTGCATAATGCATTAGGGTAGGGTCAGGATTAGGGTTATAAGAAGACGACACCAATCATGAGTGACCTTAGTTATTCTGAAATTAGCTAATCTTTTGCCAAATAACCAGTATTTGTGTTGCTTAAACATTTAACACTAGAACCGCCAACGGGTACATTTTAATAATAATAATAATAATAATTCCTTACATTTATTATAGCGCATTTATCAATGACTCAAAGCGCTTTACATATACACACATTGCACATCATACATGCAATGGTCAGAAACTGTGGACAATACCCACAGGAGCAAGTTCAGGTGAAGGGTCTTGCCCAAGGACCCACCGGCTTTACAGACGCAGCAGCGGCGGGTTTCACCCCTTGATCTGATGATCATTGCACAGCGCACTGCGCCACACCGTCCATCTTCACGCCTCGAGGTCATCGAGGCGCTTTTACAAGTATACATTGGTATTATACATGTACTGTGGACAATACCCACAGGAGCAAATCCGGGTGAAGTGTCTTGCCCAAGGACACAACGGCCTGACGCAGTGGCAGCGGGAGCGGGTTTCCACTGCGCCACCCGTCCCTTTTACCCGCAGCTGTTTCTTGATTATATGTAACTTTTTTTCAATAAAATATTCAAGTCTCCCAGTCCATGATTTTTCTGAAAGTGTGTTATGTAGCACCCTCTGTTGTTAAAAATTGTCAATATGAAGTCAGATTGAAAAAATTGTCATTTATACCCATCAGCGCCAGCGGGTAATATTTACCTTATAGAAAATTCAGTGATTTTCGCGCTACTGATCTCGCGCGAAAACATAAACATGACGTGCTGCTTACTGCGGTTCCTTATATATAGATAGATAGATATATAGATAGTTATAGATAGATCAATAGATAGTTATAGATAGAGGGATAGATAGACACTTTGCACATAACTCACGGTAGCAATCTTTTATACTTCATGCAATGCACAAACTAGATATCATATGAAAGCTGAGAGTCCACAGATTCTATTGGTATACGTTTAATCACTGTGCGATCAAAACTCACTCTTAACCCTGTGTTCTAGTATGATAAATAAAAGAACATTGTACCTTGAAAAGTTTCTTTGCCTTATCCGTGCCTTAACCACTCACCCCAACCCTAGCCCTTACCCCTTACAATAGTCCTTCCTTTCCTAATCATAAACATTTATATAGGTGCCATGCCCAGAGACGAATGTTCTTGACTGGCAGAATGGTTGGTTTCTTGGAATCTCTGAGCCTTCTACAAAATATGTGGCCTTCCTAAACATAACTTGATCAACTGTTGCAGAGAACATTTGTTTGCAACAGAGGTAGAGAGCTCAAAACACTATTCACTAAAGATGTTCCACTCAACCAGGTCACTTGCTGGGATTCTTGAATGTTAAATGATGATGACCTAACAGGACCATAATAAGACTTGTAGAATACATAATATAACAATGGAGGTTTAATTACACTAACCATACGGAAAGATTACTCAGTATTTTTTTCGAAAAGTAACACAAACTATACAGCATTGCTTGACAATGACGTTAGAGAGGTTCATACTGTATGGGGGGTGAACAACTGTTGTGTGACGCAAGGTATTAGGTTAAGAACTGAACTGAATATCAAGAACAAAGCTTCAACTGACCCAATTGTATGTGCTAGCTAGAGTATGACTCTCCCATTTCTCTCAGTTTGTTTCCCCCTCCCAAAATAAGGTTTCTGCTCCCTTACCTCTTTCTCTCTGATTACAGAAACTGCAGGAGGTCGATGAAGCAAGGGACTAAATTGTGAAGTTGTACCTACCGAGAGTCACATGCTTACCTTGCACTCAACCATATTCAATCACACCACTCAGACCTTCTCATTCTTCACCTCCTGAACCTCTTTCACCTTACCTTAAACTCCAATAAACTAATGTCCATACATACAATATATGCCTTGCAACAGGAAACATGAGCAGGGAGCTGAATCAGCAGCAATCACACACATATGGGCATTACTCTGCACAGAGACTGTTCTAAAAGCTGATAATGCTTAGGACTGAAAAATGAGAAAACCGGTTGGACATCTTAAATTAAATTATTTCAGTCTTGACATAATCTGTCAAAAATACAATTCTCCATCATATTAATAGCATTGTTTTGTATAATTTACATTAATAATAATAAATATAATTTTAAACCCAACTTTCCTGGTAGCTATCACATCCATACAGTGTAGGGCAGTGGGTGGAAGCCTTTTACAGTTTAGCGCTTTTGCTCATTATTTATTTGATATAAAAAAAGAAGAAAACAGGTTTTTCATTTTGGGGTAAAATTAAGCATGGAATGGCTCAATAATGAAATAGTTTCAGTGGATAGAAGAAGCTTGCATCTGTTGTAAACAAAAAACTAATAGTTGAGAGATATATTATTGTTTAAAAAAAATTCTTATTCAGGAATAGAGCCAAAGAGAACAAGGGAAAACTGATATTTCTTGGCACAAAGGGAGTTGATTATTTTAATTTCAACACATACAGAAAGTAAACATCACTGCAGGTCCCAGTAAACCTTCTGTCAGGATCAGTCAACATGTGCATCAGAGATTTGGGGATAAATGTTATGTAGGGCACAGATAATATATTCTCTGAGTATGACTTTATTTGAGTCCTCCTTTGCCTTGAGCTTTTTCCCGCATAACCCGATGTCCACATGGGACATTTTAGTGAGAGTAGGGTTGCTTTCTTTGGTTAGGTGTGTGTATTCTAAAAGCTGCTTATTCTAAATAATGCAATTGTTTATGTATTTTGTGTACCACATTTCTCCCCACACATTCCAGTGCGTTGTTACCCAGCTTACTGTCCCTAGACACTTGATTTGTTGTTGATGCACTCATAGTTCATCACACCACCCACACTTACACACACACACTTACACACACACACTTACACACACACTTACACACACACACACACACACACACACACACACACACACACACACACACACACACACACACACACACACACACACACACACACACACACACACACACACACACACACACACACACACACACACACACACACACACACACACACACACACACACACACACACACACACACACACACACACACTCACTCACTCACTCACACACACACACACACACACACACACACACACACACACACACACACACACACACACACACACACACACACACACACACACACACACATTCACATGCATGCTACAGCTGCACAACTAAAGAGGTTTGATTTTGCCAGCAAAAAACTGGCAAACCATTAAATAATACACTTGAAAGCGTGGCTCTGGGTCAAGGCTAAAGTCAGGCTGTTTCTGACAATCATTAAAGTAGCCACTGTTGGCACCAACGTAGTGGTCTTCATTACACAGAAGCACTGGCACACATACACCCAGGCAAAGGCCCAGAGGTACACAACACATACACACAGCCATGCAATCAGGGATCAGAGAGTGTAAGAACAGTGGAGTGTTGAAGCATCTGGGAATAGAACATACAAGGAGACTGTTTTTACTTGGCAGGAGAATGTACAGGACTGAGCTTTAAGGCCCTGACACACCAAACTGACACTAAATAACACGTCCCGACGGACCCGATTGTTGTGTCGCCTCACGTCTCCTGCGTCTTGGCCAAAAAGTCGCACTGGAACACACCGCAAAGACTTCAGCCGACGGCCAAGTAGCACGTACGCACGCGCATGCGTGAGTGGCAATGATTGTCCTTACCAGCAAGCGGCGGTAGTGTGTATTCGTCATTCAAAAGAGGCAACCGGAAGACAGACTGCGTGTATATACAAACAACAACTAGCGTGCGTTCCATTTTCACTATCGTCCATCACAGACTGTTTCACATAATCACATAAATCGAAAACATGTTTAGTGCGGGACTGGAAAATGAAAAATAATAGCCGTCTGTGTGTGCCTTCTTCACTTCGGTTTCGCTTCTCATGCACTGATTCGCTAAGCTGAACAGCCAATCAGAGTGAAATATTTTGCCGACAGCCTTGAATCGGCGGAGGAAGGTGTCGGCACGGCCCAAAAGACATGACGGTGCGGGACACACCCATCTGAGTAGGGCGACAGGACGCTCATTGACGGCCAGACATCTATCGGCGGCCGAAATTGGCTCGGTGTGTCAGGGCCTTTAGAGTGTCTACCATATCACCGAGAAATGATGTAACCCTTTCATGTTTTATAACTGATATGGTTTATTCTTTGCTTTTATCATTTATCAACGGTTAAGAGGCTCAAACACAAAAAGGCTCTGTAGTAAGAGTGGTTTATCCTGTTACAAGGAGAGGTTTACATGTAGGAATTTAAGGAATTACTGGGAAATACTAACCAAAGTCACATTTTCAACAGTTATATTTGATGGTATCTTCCCACAGAGATTCCTGTTTTAAAATAGCTTCCCTGTAGATAGTCATTCCATAACTAATGACTCAATAAGCACATCAATAAAGATTTACTTTAGTGCTAAAGCCTGAAACAACTTGAAGACCTAATTGTTGTTGATTTGGCTGCCAGTATAACAGTCCTCAAATCTGCTTAAATGGAACCCATCAGGATAATTGGTTGGAATTAGAAGATGAGTTTACCCTTGGACATTGCTTTGGTTCTCCAATCCCATTACAAAATCAAAGTATATTACACTATTGGTAATTAGAATGAAGTAGTAGTAGTAGTAGTAGTAGTAGAACCTTTATTTATCCAGGAAAATCAATTAAGAACAAATTCTTATTTACAATGATGACCTGACAGGAGGCAAAGGCTTCCTGAGGGGATGGGGTTTGGGAGGAAATAAAAAGACACACTCCGGGCACTACAGAACCCAGGAGACAACACAAACACATAGAGCAAAGATGACAGGCATAGCAGTTGAACATATAAAAACTCTAAAACAATATTGCTGTGGTTCAATCAGTCATTAAAATCAGCATCAGGCAAAGCAGCTACATGTGTGCACCAGGGTGTCTATAATAGTGACATTGAAGGCTTATGCCTTTAGTGGAGGGCAATATCATATACACTTGTATTATATAAGACAATATATGGGATTCATAGAGTGGTAGCAAATTAAATGTAATGTATCTAAACATCTCTTATATTAGTCTTGAGCTGCTTATAGAAATATGTTTTTTAGCATCTAACTATGTAAAACACTTTGTGGAAAGCTCTACTATTAACCTTTCTAATTCTAAAGGGCCCTCTGGGTTTTGAGATGTATTGCTACATTGCAATAAAGGGGTCGTTAATTATGCTAATGAGTTATGACCTTGTTACAAATAACTAGTATTCATCAGACTGGAACTGGTTTTAACTGCACATTTGTGCATACAAAAAAAAGGTGAATCCCACTTAAAGCACTTGCACAATAAAACCATACTGGAAACAAGTGAGTGTTTGAAGATATAAATAGAAACGTGTTCTTGAATGAGATCCATTGTATGTCTGTAACGCATAGGGGATGTACCACACAGTGCACAAGGTTTATTAGAGCTTTTTGGCTGAAAACTACAGCCTACTGTTGGAAAGTTTGATAAGATAACATTAAGTATAGTATATATTAGTATCAGTATCAAATAACACATACGAGTAGGACATTAGGCCAAATGTAGGTTTTAACGAGAGCTGTTGCTCAGAAACCAAGCTGTTTTTCGTACTTTGTTGGATGTCACACTGAAGTCAGATCCCCTGCTGATAATGCTCATCTCTTATTAGAAGAGTAGGGCATAGTACATTCATTTCTACAACACTATTGCCTTTGACTTTACAAAAGCGCTCACTCTGAAGCAGTGGATCAATAAAATGTGTGATACCTCAAACTTGGGATTAGGTACAGTCTCAAGGACAAACACAAATGACTAGAAAGTCTGCCCTGAGCCCTCCCTTTGACTTCTTTTTAGAACAGATTACAGATCAGTGCTGATTTTCCGAAAAGGGAAAGGATGGCTGGCCAGGGACTGTATTATTTTTTGACTTTACGTTATATTACTATTTTTTCGTACTAGACAGTATGCCCACAAGCCTGCCCTGTGCCCAAAAACATCTGAAAAGTAGTTGCGATCATCAGTTCAGCAGAAGTAGTATCTGCTATTGAATTATTAACACCTGAAGTGATACAGTCCACAGGAGATTGCTTCAGAAGTATGATGAGTTTTCTCCATGGTCTAAAAGAACAATGGGAACAAGGTAGTTAGCCACCCCACCATGAAAACGCTGACTCTGACAATTCAAGGGAAATGACCCTGTGAGCAAATTGTGATTTGCAAGTGACCCTTGAAAACTAGGATGTAAAGAATATGGTAATTCAGAGCTACTTTAAAAAGTAATGTGTAGGCATTCATCAAGACATCTAAAAATATTCTGAATTGAACAAAATGTTCTGTCTGATCTTTTTTTAATTTATAATTATTTCTTATCCAAAAATCAAGAATCAATTAATATGCAATAGCAGAGACTTAAGGTGAGACCTTCCCTACCTTCAGAAGGTACGCTTCAGCTGATTCAAAATGCTGCAGCTCGTGTACTAACCAGAGTTAGGAAAAGGGACCACATTACTCCTGTTCTGGCTGCCTTACACTGGCTCCCTATAGAACACAGGATAGAATTTGAAATTCTTCTTCTCGGCTACAAAGCCCTTAATGGGCAGGCGCCATCTTACCTTAAATAACTCATTATACCCTACTGTCCTACTAGGGCATTGTGTTCCAAGAATGCAGGGTTGATGGTTGTTCCTAGAATCTCTAAAAGTACAATGGGAGCCAGAGCCTTTTCTTATCAAGCTCCACATTTGTGGAATCAGCTTCCAGTTTGTGTTCGGGCGGCAGACACCCTATCCGTTTTTAAGAGTGCGCTTAAGACCTTCCTTTTTGATAAAGCTTATAGTTAGGGCTGATTAGATTCAGCCCCTAGTTTTGCTGATATAGGCTTAGTTTGTCGGGGGACATCTTACTTCTTCCTTCTCTCTATACCTGTGTACTCTCATGTTCCGATTAACCCAGCTTCCCCACATTTCTTTCTTTTTGGTGTCTATATACGCCGGGATCCGGAGTCATGGATGATCCTGCGGTCCTGTGTCCTGGATCGCGAGCCCTGGATCTTGAGTCGTGGCTGTGGTCCTGGATCATAGGTCCTGGATGGATATCCTCGTGGATTCATCTTCCTATTATACACACATGCATTTCCAAACATTTGGACTACCTATGTTGCAAATGTATTATATTTTCAATTTGTACGATGTGAGGGTCTAAGGACAGAGGGTGTTGTATTTTCATACTGATATTCTGTACAAACTGTGAAGACCACTGAGACAAATGTAACATTTGTGATATTGGGCTATATAAATAAACATTGATTGATTGATTGATTGATTGATTGATTGATTGATTGATTGATTGATTGATTGAGAACACTCTCTACACAGAACATTATAGACAGTGAAGATAAAACATACAAGTACATAATCGATTACTGATTGAGTGAAAATGAATAGATCCATAAGGTAAACATAGCTTTAATATTAGCATTCTTCCTGAAAGTAAGCTGATCCTTTGTTCAGCTGCATTTTTGCAACTGTTATAGTTAGAGTTATCTTGCACTAATGTTTTGCACATTATATGGACAATCTGCATATTGTATGGACAATCTTGCACTAATGTACATTCTCAAAATATTGAAGTGACTGTTATTTTGTATATATTGATTTTTGTGTTTTTATTTAGGTCTTAATGTGTGCACATGTAAACATGTCTCTTTGACCGTGTATATATACATATTTGTACACATATTTTTATGTTTTTATATACATTTGTTTTTATATTCGGGATTGTGGGAAATGGTATTTAAATCTCTCTGTCTGTACACACAAACTGGAAGATTGACAATAAAGTAGACTTTGACTTGACTTTTGACTTTGACTAGTTAATGTGTGAGCATGAATGAGAATGACAGGGAGTTAGTGAGTATATAGGTAAAAGAGGTTGACTAAAACTCAAGATTATAAAGTAACCATATTAAATTAAAGCCACCTCTTAAACAGCAATTTAGACACATGTATGTCTTTTGTTTTGGTTGATAAAGGTTAGTATTTGCCAGGAGTGGCAGTAAGGCTCTCCCTTCTGATAAACAGAGTGGATACTCAGCTTTGAAGCTCAGCAAAAACTATGCATCTTACATGTTGTTTAAGGCACAGAAGCATAATCGCTGTAGAGAATGGGGATCTCTTGTCCATATCCAATATGGTCATGTAGCTAATAAGCAAATGTTTTCCCATTAATATAGAGTGTTACACTGATCCCGATATTCACTGGATTTGTAGTGTTCACTGTTCACTGACCACCTCCTGCTCCATCACGGCATATGTGTCAACCATCAGCAGCTGTGTGCGTGGCTCACAAGCCATCTTCAAAGGGAATTTTAATCATATCATCAGTGGAACCACATGTTCAACAGTGTTACCTTTGCTATGGTCTACTCTACACTAATCATAGTTTTATCCAGTGGCGGCTGGTGGAAAATATTTTGGGTGGGGCTATGGAAATAGGGACCAAACCATACTAGGGCGGTCTGGGGGGATTCTCCCCCGGAAGACATTTTTGAGAAATGACCCCTTAAATTATCACTTCTGGTGATGTTAGAGGGGGGGAGGACAAATTGAGGCTTAAAAATATGAGATAATCCATAATCTTCAGTGTGGTTAGCTATGAATCTTCCAAAACTGTAGGCCCACACAAACTGCAGAACACTGGTGCTTTGGGAACACTCAAATGATTTAATTCCCATTTAAAATCAGGAGACTAAATAACATTGTGTGTGTGTGTGTGTGTGTGTGTGTGTGTGTGTGTGTGTGTGTGTGTGTGTGTGTGTGTGTGTGTGTGTGTGTGTGTGTGTGTGTGTGTGCAACCCAGTCTCACGGCATTTCGTGTTCACCAACACGATTTTTAATCTATTGATTCGTGTTCACCATCACGATTTGCCCCTTTTTTTCGTGTTGCACAGCACGATTTTAAAAGCAATGTATTTCTACTGGTAACGTGTTTCGTGCCTGCAGGCTGCAGCACGTCTTTTTCTCCGGTCGGGTCATGGAAGACCGGAAGCTGTGTGGTTAATAAAAACATGTTCTTACTCAATATCAAGCCACAGTTATTGCTTTTATTTTAAATCGTATAATTTCGGACTTTTGTTGTCGTCTGTGAGGAAAATAAATGGGGCTCAGACAATAATTATTCTTTTCAAAATAACACACTGTTATTTACTCACCAATAACACACAATTATCCTTGCTTTTATTTATTGGTTTGATTCCATAATCTCGGGCTTTTTTGGCGCCCGTCAGGAACTGAATTTCAAAATAAATATAACCGGAAACAGATGTAGGCATTTTGAGCGATTACCCAAGATCCTCAGCTATGGTTTTAAGCTCTCTGATTGGATGTGTTAGCCGCAATGCATGCTGGGAGTTGGTGTTTATTTTATATGAAATCCGGAAAACATTTTAAAAGTATAAAATAATACTTAATTCCGAGTGCTCTTGCTTTTCTCTTTGAAAGTCATCACATAACGGCATTGTAATACACGGTTCGGCTGCATTACATATTACAGATCTGCCGTAGTTCTTTATTTAGAGAGCCCTGATGAGAAGACCTTTGGAAAAACTGGAAGAAATGGCGCCGAAACTGAATACTTGACGTGAATCATAAATATATCAACAATTAAACAACATCTTCAATTTCTCTTCACACAATATGTCTCCTTGCAGTATCAACACTAATTCGGCTGACTTTTACATTTGATCTAATTCATAGATAGGTTATATTTACACCATAACGGTGCACAGCTGATAGAAAAGGACTGTAGTTTTTAAAGATATTACTGATTTTCTTTTAATGTAAATACTGAGTCTGAAATAGTATAGCAATATGCTGTAAAATGATGTGAAAGCATGCATAAAACTATACATCTTCAGATGTTGTACATACACACTAATAATACAAAGTTGTTATGGCTGTGTGTACCTTGTGTGCACCTCCTAGTGGTTAAAGCACGTTATTGAATTATTGTTTGTATGTGTTATATTTGATTACAAAAATATTAAGAGTACATACTTTCATAGGGGGAAAGTATAAATATAGAAATATAGAATATAAAAAAGAAGATACTATAAGTGATCTCTACAATAAAACAGTTTAGTGCAGGATGTACAAAGATATTAATAGGAGGAGGTGCAAAACAGAAAAACGGATTAACCTTTATTTAAAGTAAACATTAAATATTAAGCCTGACAAAGTAATTAACGTCTAATATATTGCTTTCCTGCAATGTTAACTATGTTGAAACACTTATTTTAACTGATATTATACACATTAATTATACTCTTATGTATGTAGATAGAATAAGAAATGTGCAGAATATGACAGTATTGATATACACATATTGATAGATGTCTTGTAATGCACTGTTGAGGAACCTGTGACCCAAGTTTTTCATTCATTGCGTAACTACACCGTAGTTGTGTATGATATGTCAATAAACCTTTGAAAATCTTGAAAGGGATGTGCAAAATAGCCATAATATACAGTCTTTAATTAACTATTAGTAGAGAATAACGAGTAATGAATATACTTTATTACTTGTTTCCATTCATGTCAATTGCAGATACATGTTTAGTCTTCTAAAGCACCAACTATCAAATATCTCTCCTGATTGTTGGCACTTGACAATCACCTTACCTGAATTTTACTCAGGTGTAACTAAAGTCTGATTTAAGGGTTGTTTATATATTTCACATAATTAATCAGAATCTGCAAAGTAACTCAAATAAATGCAGTGGAGTAAAAATACCAGGTTAATTGTAGTGGAGTAGAATTACAAAGTAGCAATGAGCTGTCATGTGGGTATATATTAATGCTGCGCATTATGGACACAAGTGATTTTCACCCATTTATTAATTATATGTTTTACATTTGATAACACCAATGTGTTTAATAATGGCAACTTCTAATTGTGGGAAAAACGAAAACGTTCAGTAGAGACGTCCCAAAGAACATTTTGCGAAACACAATAGCCAGCATGTGTAGTAATCTGGCGTGGTTTCGTTCCATTTCACACAGCTGTTTGACGCTCTGCGTAAGGACTGTAGTCCTAAACGATAGCTGGGGATTATGGGTAGTGTAGTGTCTTCGGCCATCCTAAACTCAGAAATGTTGACAATCGCAATGATGTTCGAAATGTCCCTTATAGGCCTACGTCTGTTTCCGGTTATTTTTATTTTGAAATTCAGTTCCTGACGGACACCAAAAAAGCCCGAGATTATGGAATTAAACCAATAAATAAAAGCAAGGATAATTGTGTGTTATTGGTGAGTAAATAACAGTGTGTTATTTTGAAAAGAATAACAAATTAGAAGGAAAGAAATATTTAAAAATACAGATTTCAGTATCCTGAGGCTCTGAGCCCCATTTATTTTCCTCACAGACGGAAACAAAAGTCCGAAATTATACGATTTAAAATAAAAGCAATAACTGTGGCTTGATATTGAGTAAGAACATGTTTTTATGAACCACACAGCTTCCGGTCTTCCACGACCCGACCGGAGAAAAAGACGTGCTGCAGCCTGCAGGCACGAAACACGTTACCAGTAGAAATACATTGCTTTTAAAATCGTGCTGTACAACACGAAAAAAAGGGGCAAATCGTGATGGTGAACACGAATCAACAGATTAAAAATCATGTTGGTGAACACGAAATGCCGTGAGACTGGGTTGGTGTGTGTGTGTGTGTGTGTGTGTGTGTGTGTGTGTGTGTCTGTGTGTGTGTGTGTGTCATGCTTGCCAACCCTCCTGATTTTCGCGGAAGACTCCCGATTTCATTGCCCTCTCCCAAATCAGATTACTCACGACTGTTTCCACTCGGACTTTAATACAGCTACACCATTGTTTGGTTTCCATGGTAGCGCGTCTCTTTAGCAGCGCGCACAACTCAAAGTCTGAGAGGGTGAGGAAGATGAAAACTGAACAAGAATCGACAACTCCACCCTCTGCTCACTCTTTTCCTGTAAAACACAGGTCCAGCCCACACATATGCTCCATGGTGCTACAGGCATTGCCCTTACAACTACAATAAGCATGTAAATGTTAATCTACAGCTCCGGCGATCCACTAGTACCGGAGTCTCCTGCAGACGCAGCCATCCTCGACAACTATTGTAGCGTCACCTTGGATACGAGTCCAAACAACTCACAGACACACAGGCCAGGGCGCTGACAAGGCGCCCTTTGAGCATCAGATCTGACTACGCTGATTGGCTGAAATTATGTTTCGGCGGCATAGTTTACAGATAGCAACAGTCAGCTTGTGTGCTGCGGCTGCTCTGGCTGAGGGCTCCTTTCTACCGCCCGGACGAGAGAGGGTAATGATACACGCTGCGGCCAGCCAGGAAACATGTGACTTATCAGTAACTTTAGACATCGTAAAACAATTTTAAACGAGATTTTATTGTAGATTATACATTTTACTGATACCAATTATATAATATTTATCTTGTTCATTAAAAAAAAAATATTTTTTAAATATTTTTTTTTATTTATTTAAATTGTTTATCAAACATGTGGGAAGAGGGGGCGCGGCGCCCCTAGCGCCCCTATGGGCCGACCGCCACTGGTTTTATCCTTGCCTATTGAAAACTAAAAACAACATTTGGATGCAGATAGGAGCCTGAGAAACCAATCAGGGTGATTGATTCCTTCCAAATGTTAATATAGGAAGCAGTCCTGTTAATATTGTAGCATACATCAAATGCTGTTAGTACAGACATTTCTTTTGCCGGATCACCATATTAGATATTTTGAATATGCCATGCTAATGGTTTGTACTCAAATTGTTTAATTGTTTATAGACTTACTTACAGCTTTCCAGCCCATCCTACAACCCATTATGGTTCCCCCAACATGTCTAAATTGAGATTTATCCCATTGAGTGGTGATAATTTTCTTTTAAGAAATAATATTGATAATAACCATAATAATTGTTTTACTACTAGAGCCCTGCGAAACAGATACAGTCACAATCATACAAACACTGTGCGCTACATTACACATCTTTGTAACACAAACTAATTGGCAATATGTATAACAATCTTTTTTATATCAATTTTTTGTTTTGTTTTGTTATATCCAATTGAAAATAAATAAATACATACCTTATTTTCCATCTATCCCTGTGTATTTTATGTCACAACGTGTGTTTATTTCTACTGGCTTTTGTGCCAATTCATAACATGTTCTGACAGTGGGGTATTTAATACTTGTATGACAGCCATGTATTACAAAAATATACAACTTTCAAGGAACGAAGATGGCCCCTTCTGAATGTAATCAGTTTTAAACAAGATGCTTATACTGAAACTTCTTCTTGTTTGCCACAAAGTATATACAAAAGCTATAGGTAGGACTATAGCACTGGATGCATTGTTGCAAAACTCACTGCACACCAAGTGTTGCAAAATTAATAAGGTTATTAAGGCTAAGAACATTACCCAGAATTATGTTAGCAGTGTGCTTGAATGTCCATGAGGATTTTTGTTCCACCAATAACCATCATCAGATTGATTAGGTTATGCGTTTCGATTACCACTTCAGCTTCACGTGTGTACTTTTTGTTCCGGGTGTAGTTGTTGGAGGGGTGAGGTTGGGGTCAGTGTTGCCAGACATGGTCCATCTACAGCCTAGTAAGATAACCCATTCGCCATGAGACCGAGATTCAGTCAGGCAGAACAGACATATAAACTACTGCAGCGTAAAGTAAAGGGTCATCCCGGCCAACTGCTACACACAGGAGGTGAGAGTCTTGGCAGGGTGGTGGATGGAGGTGGTGACAGAGTGTGTGTTCAAGTGTGTGTGTGCATGAAATCCCTCAGTGGACCTTTTCTTTTTGTCAATGCGTCTCTGTGTGTGTGCACATATTAAAGTATACTTGAGAGGTTGTGTGTGTGTGTGTGTGTGTGTGTGTGTGTGTGTGTGTGTGTGTGTGTGTGTGTGTGTGTGTGTGTGTGTGTGTGTGTGTGTGTGTGTGTGTGTGTGTGTGTGTGTGTGTGTGTGTGTGTGTGTGTGTGTGTGTGTGCCTGTGTGTGTGTGTGTGTGTGTGTGTGTGTGTGTGTGTGTGTGTGTGTGTGTGTGTGTGTGTGTGTGTGTGTGTGTGTGTGTGTGTGTGTGTGTGTGCGTGCGTGCGTGCGTGCGTGCTTGCGTGCGTGCGTGCATGTGTGTGTGGGTGTTATAGAGCCTTACCCTTTAGGTGGATCTTATTTTCCGGGCTGTGCACCAACACCGAGCTAACTGAATCCAAGCTGTCGTAGTTACTGCAGCCGAGAGGGCCCGTCCTTGTTTCAGTTACCTAGGAAACAGAAGAAGGACAGATCTTTTTTAAATATATGATGTTGTTTTTTTAATTGTCCACATTTAGCACTGCATGAGGAAGCTGTTTTTTCCCCATTTCTGGCAGTAAAGTACACAGCTTGTGTGAAGGCAGGCAGAGGAGGACTGGATGTGGCGGAGCCCCCTGACAGCAGGTAAAGGTGTCGCCATCTTTTGCTTCCCTCCCACACATGCAGCCACAGCTGCCTGCAATGTGGTGGCTGTCTCGTGGAGAACAGTGGAAAGGAGGAAGAAAGCAAGCACAGGTTCTTGAAAAGGAAAATGTAAACTTTAAAGAGATACAAAGGGAAGGTTGCATTAAGTCTGATGCCTTGTTCTGGTTTAAAGAGTTGTTGCAAGTGTGTGTTTGAAAGCACCCAGATCTGTATGTGCATCTGATATTAAAAAGGTAAGATGTTGCCAATATGTTGGAGCAGGCATTATGATTTTGGATTTTGGGTGGCCACACCACAGGCAAAGCTACATATGTGTTATACAACCATAATAATTTACAACCACGAGAGCAAAACACTATTTGTTTTTCGAACTAATGGAAAATATAAGCCCCGATAACCACTATTCCCCAAACCTTTGACATGTTTTATGAATCCTGTCTTCACGCAATATGTTCAAATAGTAGACTCATTTTAAAGTATGTCATGGACAGTATATTTCACCCAGAATCCAGGAAAATATTCATTGTATTATGCAATATCTATTACGCAGCTAAAAAGACAGATTATTCCCCCAGGAGATGGTGGAGACCAAAAACAGAGCTAAAAGAGAGTGAAAATTGCATACATAAGGTGAACACTAACATGTCGCTCCATTTCTGCTGGATATGTTTGTGGGAACTGTTTCCTAACAAGTGATAAGTCAATAATGTACTTTTTTCAACAGTCCCAAACTGGCCGACAAAATGTTATGGGTTATGGGTTATGGGATAAGGTTTAGGCACAAACATGATTTAAATTAGGTTTAGGACAATAACAAGATGAGCAACAAAGAGAGAGGTGGATGAAAGAGTTATGTCATTGTTCCTGCTGCTTGCTATCCTTGGATAAAAAACAGAACAAATGTGTGTATGCCCTTTTATAACAATCGCTCATCTGCCCTCACTCTGCCATTCTGTCTTTCTGTAGACAGTTACAGTTGGTTTCTGATGTGTGTATTTTAATTTCACAAATGACTTAAACCAACTTACTGAGCTGAAGAAATGTGATTGATATATCTGCTGTCACTTCAATGAAATATTCATTACAGATCAAACATCTCACCATAAACCTCAAGTATATTACAAAAAAGACAACCTTCTTGACATGTTGTGAACATGCTCAGCTACTATATACGGCTTCAAGAAAAAATGAAGTGCAGACAAAAGAGAGAAGCGCAGAGGATGACATATACAAGTCAAGTATATAAAGAGACAAAGGGTATGAGTGTGGTGAGAAAGATAAGTTCAAAGATCAAGCTTGAGACAAAAAGAACATGATGATTAAAGACTAAAGACAGGAAGGGGAAAGAAAGAGAAATAACTTTGAGAATGAATGAGCAAGGGTACAACACATATTTTATTTCCAGAGTGAGTGCTTTAAGATAGTACAATTAGCCTTATAAGATGGATATAGCCCCTGGCAAAGCCATTTTCCAGCTAAATCACACTCTTTGGCAAATGAAGCAATCTATGCGCACTTGCCATCCTTAAAATACCCCTGTTCCTCAATTATACACACTGTTCCTTGCATTGAGATTGCATCTATTATCAAAATACATGGAAGTTAGCCTTCAAGGCGCTACAAAAAGATACATATCTCAAACATCTTTCAAAAATCTCAAAGAAAGAGAGAAATCACTGAGATTTGGTTAAAGATTAGCGGAACATACAGGCGAGAAGCAAAGAGAGCTTAGTGGAGGGGAGAGAGGCTGTGTTGGGTGTTGTTCAAGATGTGAGCGAAGATAATCTTTGCTTTGATAATTAGAAAAGACTCCACTGTTGCATCTCAAATGTGTTGTTGTATCGACAAAATGAGTTCTCTTTTAAAATAAAAGTCAGCCTCTTAAAGTCTGATCAGACTGAACTAAGGGGGAATTTCTGAGGCAGCCTGTTGCTAATACAGTCAATGCAAAGATACAAGTGTATGCTAACAGGTGCTAACAGGTGCATATTTGTATAAAGTATCACTTTAATACAAGAAGTCCATGAGTCTTTTTCTTTTTTCTCATGTTAAATGTCTATCTTACTTTAAAAGTGTTTATTCCCTTAGTCTACACTTTATATTTTACTTGTTTTCTTTGAAGAAAACATGAAAGCAGAACGCTAACTTTACACTGTGTTACACCAAATGCATGCTGGGCTTGTGTGTTACTAATGTGAGGAACTTCAATGATAACCCACCTGAGAGCTTCCACCCCCGTCTGTGCCTTTGTTGAAAACTCCCAAGAGCTCTTCACTGAGTGGATCATTCAACATGGGCCATTTTTGTTTTTAATGTGTATTCAACATGGTGCATTATTCAAACATGGCAGGAACTGTGTGTTTTTCTCATGACCCCAAACACTTTGTTTTACATCCCCTTGTGTGTTTCAACAGCCAAAGTATGACAACTGATTTAAACAATTGTCAAACAAAACATATATTCTATTTACATTGTTATGCTCATGTAACCTCTTCATTGATGTGCATTGTATCAAAAATATGGCACTGATGGTCTTGTCCTCTCTTGAAGTTTTAACTAGAATAGGAGATATATATAGAATAAGGCAAGCCTGGATTCTAAGAGTGCTATGCATGTAACAAAGACAGACAGCTGACAAAGAAAAAAATATATAGAATTATGTGAATCAAATGTGATGAGCAATGACGAATGTATTACTTTGTCCCATTGCATTCCAAAAAACAAACTGCTAGATTTACTACTATAGTGATTTATTCTGTTATATGACAGCATCAAATACAAAGTAAACATCATAAAGTAATATTGGAGATTTAAGTGACACCAAAAGTTATGGAGATTTAGTTCTAAAATTAGTTTTCAGGAATATAAAGCTTTACTTTTCGTTTTTATATGGCTATATACTATAGTGGTCAATAAAAAATCTTAATTTGCACAAAACGTTTTTTACTACAACATGATGAGGTTTTATAGAGGAGCAAAGTATCTGGTTGCAGTTCCCTGCTGATTCTGGCTCTTAAAAATGGCAGGGCGGTGAAAGAAACATCTTACACAGCCAGTTCCTCTCATTACAAACTGAACATTTCACACAGGTGTTACAGATGGATTTATCTTTCTCTCATAGAACGGTAGTCTGCACTAAATGTGTGATAGAGGTTCCGCCACTTTATTGCCGGAGATAAAGATAATGTATTCCACTCCCACCTCCCACACAGTGCTGCAGCAACAGAGCCCAGAGGCGTACATGGACACAGGTCAAGTACTTCCCACTCAGTGTCACTTCCTCTCGGGGTGATGAGTTCATCACGGCGCGACAGGTGGCTTGCATACCGGAGATACTCATTTAGCAGACACATGTAAAGGATGCCCCTCTCCAGGTGGGATTGGTTGTATTTTTGTTGAGTGAGCACTTGTGAGTGTGTGCGTGCGTGCGTGCGCGTGTGTGTGTGTGTGTGTGTGTGTGTGTGTGTGTGTGTGTGTGTGTGTGTGTGTGTGTGTGTGTGTGTGTGTGTGTGTGTGTGTGTGTGTGTGTGTGTGTGTGTGTGTGTGTGTGTGTGTGTGTGTGTGTGTGTGTGTGTGTGTGTGTGTGCGGGCGGGCGGGCAGGCAGGCAGGCAGGCAGGCAGGCACCATCACTGGTTGTTTGCAAAAGCTGAAAAACACCTACACTATTTACCTGCCTGTCATTCTTCCAGAAGGAAAGCTGTTTTATTTATGTCATCATATACAGGTAATCAGATTAATTTCAAACCTTTATTTAACCAGGTGAATCCCATTGAGATCATCGATCTCTTTTTCAAGGGAGACCTGCTGCAAGTAGGTTCCACATGAAGACATACAAACATAAACAACAGAAAAACAAAAAGGATATCATACAACATAGATACAGGGATTTACAATTGACATACCTAACGACATTTAAAAACATGCAGTGGAACCAAATTGCTCAGTTTCCATTCTTTTTGCAGACTGTTGCGCACCTAAAAGCTTTCGTCCCTAAAACAGTCCTAGCACTTGGCACATTTAACAAAACCACAGCATGAGATCTCAGGAAATAGCTACTTTCAATACCAAGGTATTTATAACAGGCAACCACTTCAAGTACTTGTCCTTGCGTAGTAACAATATCCAAAGTGGTCTCCGGTGTCTTTTTGGCTTTCGAAAATAGCTTTACCTTTTTACCGTTTTATCAACATTTAAAATAAGCTTAAGCTCAGAGAGCTGAGTCTGAATAATATTAAAAACTGCCTGCACATGGTTGGTGTGAGGTTATTAAGAATTAGGAAATGAGTTGTGTTGCATTTCATGATTAATATGCAAATGTTTCAGGTACATATTCCACAACCTAATTATATTATTTTGTCATGAGGGAGAACTGTGGTGTGAAAAAACAAGGTTCAACCATGGATTCATTTTGATAAATTACACCTCGTTTAAAATGGTTTTTGCTTAGACAAAAACTCAAACATAGAAATCTCTTTTCAAACCATTGGTGGGAACTTCATGTGTTTATGTAGAAGCCCTTCAAATTTGAAGGGCGCTGATTGAAAGCAAATGTTTATGAAGGGGGTTTTGTTACAAAATAGACCAACAGAATAAAGCCTGTGGGTATTAACTGTAGCAGACATAGTAGATACATCTTCCTCTGTACAGGTAACCTTGTGTAGAGTTATATTTAAAATTACTACAGCTATGTGTCATATTGATAAAAATCACTTCTACTGTACCCACAAAGTGAGAAAAGGAAATCATTCTTTAAAGTACCAAAAGACCAGAGTTTCTTGCTGACATTATATGCTGGAATGATGTATATTACGTAAAGAAAGGATCAGAATGACCCGATTTGACATATAGAACAGTAAAAGTAGGAATTTATACGAATATTTAATGGTAATTTCTAGGGATGTAACGATACCAAAAACTCACGGTACGATAATATCGCGATAAAAAGTCCACAGTTTATTTATCGCGATATTGAAAAATAAAGAAAGAAAATGTATCAATAATATACTAATCAGATCCTGCAATAGAATAAATCAAGTTTCACTTTAGTTTTTCAAGTAACTCAACTCTAACTCACTCACTCGGCATCATCAAGGTTATGTTTTAGGAATATGAGCATGTCCACATTTCCAGGTAGATGCTGGGATGTTTGGGCGTTTACAATATCCCCTGCTGTGGAAAAAACTCTCTTGCTTGGTACTGATGTTGCTGGGACAGAGAGATATGCTTTGGCCATGGGTGACAGCAGTGGGTAAAACTATGCATTGTCTCTCCACCACTTCAAAAACAATACCGTGTTTGCCAAGAAGGTGCGGCTTATTGACAGGGCGAGATATAAATATACTGTTGGTACTTGTCAATGTCTCTATGTATGTACATGTAGCCCTGTAAATACGATGTCCTTTTGTGTTATCTGTTGTTTTATGTTCATATTGTAACCTACTTGCTGCCATGTTGGACAGGTCTCCCTTGAAAAAGAGATCGATGATCTCAATGGGACCATCTGGTTCAATAAAGATTTAAAACATTTTATTTGTCAGTCTCACAACAGTATTGAGACATTTATTTACCGCGATATCGCGATATTCAATATATCGTTACATCCCTAGTAATTTCTAACAATACTAGATAGACGAGACATCATATGTTCCTAAGGATTGGCCCATTTCCTACTGCTATAAATATGACTTATCATATCAAATGTTATTGAATTCTTCTTACATGTCACAACTATCAGACATGATGTTATTATACATCATTTTGCATTAAAGAAGGCTCCACTCAGACCAAACTGCAGCATTTGACACATACTGATTGAAGGCAGGACTGTTTAATAGGCCTGAGAGGCAGAGGATTTATAAAAAATGCATTTCACAAAATATTTCTGGATGGATTGAAACCAGACTAACTGACACGGGGAAACAGATCTTAATGGTGCCATTTACTTATTTACAACTGTTGACTTATTTGCAAAATATAAGCGATTGTTTTAGTGCAGCAGACACTCATTAGCTTCTCCCCACAGACACAAATGCATCAAAATGTGCAAAGATTTCAGTTCCTTATTAAATCAGGCTTAGCAGACAATGTGTTTCTCTGGGTGCTGAAGTTGTAATGAGATTCAGCATTAATAATTCAACTTCTTCAATGTTACTGTTGCTTGCATATAAAGTGGCGGTTTGTTGTAATTAAGCTTCTCAATAAATATAAAAACTGTATTGCTCTTTGTATGCAAATGTCTATTTTTCTTCTGCTATTTTCTTCACTGTAGACAAGTATGTTGTGCTTTTTCCCTTAGATTCACTTTTACTAATTATGTACTTAATATCTTCTTCATTAAACACATTTGTTTCCCATCATGATATTTCAATGTCAAGTTTTAATATTATTCTGCCTGTCTTCTTTGCGAAATAGCAATTGTATAACTTTCGAGGTTTTGGAGGAAATACATTTTCAAGCAATCACTTTAGTGTCCTCTTTTAAAGTGATTTTTGAAAACATAAATGGTCGATCTCACCTCTGCATAGTGGGAACCTGCCACATGCAGGGTTTTCAGGGACAGCACTTGTACATGAGCAACCTAATTCAAGGTACACACAAAGGTTCCACCTAGCCATAACTCATTTCAATCTGATTTGCTATTGAAGTTGAAGCATGAAAGCAGAGTACACCCACCCACACACCTGCTGTCATCGAATAAGAGCCAGCAAATCTGTTCCAATATGAAAAATGTATGTCACAATAATGCTTTGCTTCCATCAGGAGGAAATAAACAGATTTAAACCAGGCGAAACCAGGCCCAGGAGATAATAGGATTTATTTGTCTGTGTTTTTTGTGTGGATTTTCAACAAAACTGTACCTAACACAATTAATGACTAAACAAAAAACTGGTGATGGATTTCTGGTCAATTATGACATGTTGGAGAGTTAAGTGAATTGAGTGAGTCCATGAAAAGAAAAAACCTACATGCTCAAAAAGGTGTTAAACCACTTAAAATGATAGTATCATAGGGTTAGGGTAAAGCCACTTAGTGCCAAAGTCCAACAGCTTTTAACGAACAAACAATAATTACCAGGTATTATAACTCTCATGCACTTACAGGAGAGAACACAGCAGTATGTAACCCATTCCAGGTGGCGTGCAGTAGACTACAGTATGCATAAACATACTTTCCCACTGGGACTCTAAAGAAACTTGACATTTGCCTCGCTTTAGTGCCTCGGTGGGTTTCAGTGCATACACTGTGCTTTAAATCCAGGCCAGTTTTTCTTTCTTTTTTTTCTAAATGTCCTCGCAAGCTCTCCTCATCTCTCCCTCAGCTTTTGAGCACCTTGAAGATAAGCTTTAAAAAAGACTGTTTGTGTGCATACATTGAGACCAAGCACAGCTATTTGTTAGAGTCACAGCTTGGAGTAATATATCCAAAAGGGACAGTTTTACAGGAGCGTTAATGTTTTCGTGTCTAGCCTTGATGAGTAGTTGTTTGTGGACCTGGAGAACTGCAAACATGAGTCTACATAAAGGAAATAAACAGTGTATTTACACAGCTGCTATGAAGTGAACGATACATTTTTAGCTCTGCTTGAAAAGGTGTCTGTGTATGTGCTGTGTGTAGGCTTAGTTTCTCGCTGTGTGTTTGTGTACAGTACCTTTATAGCAGAGGTGGCAATCTGGAGGTGGTGCAGTCGCCTAAGGGTGCTCTCTCGATCTGTGAAGTAAGAAGCAGCCAGCTGATGGAGCAGCTCTAGAGACACCACTGAGCTGTTGCTGCTACCCTCCGACTTCTTATTCAGCTTCTGCTTGTCCAGGAAAATGGTCAAGGACTCCTCTCCTGTGGATCAATAAACAATTGTTAAATCGAGTAAGTTATTAAGAAATCTCAACTCTGTTTTCTATCATTATCTTGTTGAATAAACTACTCATTTATTTTGTAATCTTATTAAATAAAGTACAATATCATACAATACAATTATCTTGTTATTGTGCTTACCTGGAAATGACTGAAGAGTCACTTCAATTATAGCGGTGTACCATGCCAGTGCGGCAGGCTGATATTATCCTTAGTAGAAAATAAATGACATTCTGCTTTATATTGTGCAGAAAATGTATAATTATTCTTTTGCTTTGCTCTCTTTCCTCAGAAAAGTACAGATCTATTAACAACGCCATACCACATTAGGATGTATTTGACATTGTCCTCTGATTTAATAAGAGTTTTGTTTTTCTTTATATGTACCTTTTACACATTAGAAGTACAAGTATACATGGTTCCGTTGAAATAATGTAAGAAAAAAACAAGATACTGATTTAAAGGGCAATGTAATGTCTAAAAAATAACCAATAATTAAGTGTGTCCAAGTCTTGCTGAGCAATGCCAGTCACTCCTGTTACCTAACTATCTATTTACATTTTAATCATTCTAGAAAGTCAGAGCTGGTACAGCTCAGTGTATTTACTGGAATTAATCCCAACGCCCACCTCCTGAATTATCCAACAGGCACTCTCAACTTAAGTTTTAAAAGCAGCATTTGAAAATGGAGAATAACACACTGAAAGTCTGATAAAGAGCTGGAGAGCTAGTTGTTTAACATAGCATTTTGGCCTTTAGCTAGCATCCTCCACATACATTCGCAGTACTGTAGCTTGATAATGCTAATAACATATAGCAATTGTGAGTTTGCGCCATATTTTCCAAAATGCCAGTGGGTTATTTGTTGTCTTCCTGTTTGACAGTTTAAACATAAAGTGTTTTGTGTTACAATTGTATTGTAAGGGGAGGGGGGGGGATAGTCCAGCTGAAGATATAGACACAAGAGGAGAGGATATTGAATATTCAACCCAGTCTCACGGCATTTCGTGTTATAGTCATGAAATGTAATCTATTGATTCGTGTTCACCAACACGATTTTCCTCTTTTTTTAAAAGCAATGTATTTCTACACACTGTTAATTACTTAACAATAACTCACAATTATCCTTGTTTTTATTTATTTGTTTTATTCTATAATCTCGGGCTTTTTTGCCATCCGTCAGGAACTGAATTTCAAAATAATGTCACTGGAAACAGACGTAGGCCTATATATGGGATATTTCGAGTGTCATTGCGATACACACCCACTGAACTGATTACCCAAGATCCTCAGGTTGAAGCTCGGTGATTGGATGTTTTAGCCGCAATGCACGTTGGAATATGGTGTTTATGCGATATGAATTCAGAAAACATACAAAAAAAATGAAAATAATACTTTAATCCGAGTGTGCTTGCTTTTCTCTTTGAATATATTCACACAACGGCATTGTAATACACAGTTTGGCTGCATTAAATATTACACATCTGCTGTAGTTCTTTATTTATAGAGCCCTAATTAGAAGACGTCTGGACAAACTGGAAGAACTGCCACCAAAACTGAATACGTTACGTGGATCATAAATATATCAGCAACCACCTAGTGGTTAAAGCACATTATTGAATTTTTTTGTTGAATATGTTATATTTGATGAAAAAAATAGTACATACAAAATAGGGGGAGAGTAGAAGGTCAATCATAGAATTTTAGAATATAAAAAAGTCAAGAAGATACTATCATTGATCTGTACAAGAAAACAGTTTAGTGCAGGATGTACAAAGATATTAATATGAGGATGTGCAAAACAGACAAACTAATGAACCTTTATGTAAACATTAAAGAATACTTTAGGTTAAGGTCTTCTTTTAAATAATAAAAAAGATTTGGGGGTATAATAAATATTAAGCCTGACAGTACTTAACGTCTAATATATTGCTTTCCTGCGATGTTAACTATGTTGAAGCACTTATTTAGTGGGAATGCTGACTAAGCATTCCAACTATATGTTATGCTACGCACGAAATTCTTTATTATTCCACCGGGTTATATTGCGCCTCTTCTTCTCCAACATTGAACATCGCAGAAACTCCGTTCAAACATCAAAACGTTCAGCTTGGTCGGGAATCAATGGCTATTACTTTTATCATACATAACTCCAGAGATACATCCCATAATTCATCAAACTTTTTACATGGAAGTCAATGGAGAAACTCTTCAGACTTGAACAATCTTCATGCAACTTCAACTGCTAACTGCTCCTTCATACTTTCACTCAGAAACCTCATTCCAACTTTAAAATGTTACACATCTTTCTGACATTATTCATGTAACACAACTTTTAAATCTGATTTGTACTTTTACAGATATTAAACATTGTTCAGACCTTGGTAAAGAGGCCTTCTTCAGATGTTAGAGTGTACCTGCCATAATTCCCAAACCCTACATTCCTGAGACATCATTTTTACATTACATTACATTACATGTTACTTGTTAGACACTTTTATCCAAAGCAACTTATATACTCAATACTGTGGGCAATCCCCACAGGAGCAATTTGGTGTGAAGTGTCTTGCCCAGGGACACAACCACATGCTGACTGCAGTGGGGTTTGGCATGAGAAACGTAGGAAAGCATCTCGTAAACATCTCGTAGCTTGAAAAATAAAAATACATTAAACAAAATAATTAAACAAATTGCCTCTTGAGGGCATGAAGTGACAACAACTTTCAACATGTCTCCATTAAACCCCATTGTAAGTTCAGCCTCATCTTTCCCCACCACAGCAGCCGCACACCTTTAGTTAATCTGCCAAAAAGGCCACATTATTAACCCGAAAGTAAATAAAAACAAGGATAATTGTGTGTTATTGTTGAGTAAATAACAGTGTGTTATTTAGAAAAGAATAACAAATTAGAAGGAAAAAAACATTAAAAAAAAATACATATTTCAGTATTCTGAGCCCCATTTATTTTCCTCACGGACGGCAAAAAAGTCCGATATTATAAAATTAAAATAAAAACAATAATCGTGGCTTGATATTGAGTAAGAAAATGTTTTTATGAACCACACAGCTTCCGGTCTTCCAAGACCCGACCGGACAAAAAGACGTGGTGCAGGCACGTAACATACTACTAATAGAAATACATTCTAGCAGGTCACCCTTGAAAAAGAGATCAATGATCTCAATGGGATTCACCTGCACAAATAAAGGTTTGAAATTAAACATTGCTTTTAAAATCGTTCTGTGTGACACGAAAAAAAGGGGAAAATCGTGTTGGTGAACACGAATCAATAGATTAAATGTTGTGACTATAACACGAAATGCCGTGAGACTGGGTTGGAATATTAGGCATGCTAACTTTGGCTTTCACTCCTAGCTTCAAGGATGGGGCACAACCTTACCTATATTTGGTGGGAATTTAGATTATTATATTATAGAGTTGTGAATGATTGTATATGTGGTTAGAGTAATATGCTATGCCAACACCTTTTTAGGTCAGTATACTATTGATTTGTTTTTTCCATCATTCCAAAAGTCACAAGGAGATTACAATTGTAATCTTAGCTGGGGTTGAGAATGTAACCATTTATTATTTACTATACTCTGCACTATATTTACCCCATTCCATTGAACTTAAGTAATTTAATTGTGAATATACATGTATCAATTACGGTCAAAGGCATGTTGAATTTTTAAATCAGAATTTACTGAGACTACAGTAATTTGTTTATGTTATAGGGAGTGGAAGCTGAGATTGATTTCAAGGCACTCCCAAAAAAAGCCATTTGAGGATAAGGGAAAGAAAAATAGAAATAGTCTTTTGAAAGAACAATGAGGCTCTCGCAGGATGGACAGACGTTGTATTGTTGCAGTCTCTACAATCACTAACAAACATGTTTCATTGCTTTCACAACATTTATTATTGACAGTATTTTTATTTTTGTCAGTCATGAAGTCAATTTATTCACTTCAAAACCGCAAAGTTTACTTCACAGCTATGGAGAGTCAGCCATAACAAGCAAGACAGAGATGAAAACGGTCGAACAAAAGACAGAGAAAATTAGATTGGGGATGTGCGCAATCGCTCAGCCCCGGCCTCATCAGTATGCAGACTGGCTCAGACTATTTAGTGGAGGCTGTTAATTACATATAGAGTCTAACTATCAGTCTGCTGCTGCATTCATCTCTGTCTCCGTCTCCCACGCTGATGCCACCGTCTAGAAACCCAGTGATAAGAGGAGCCTAAGTTAGATGGCGAGGGATGCAAACCTTACACATCAAATAAATAACATCTGAATGTTTGTTGGGAGTTGCCTCACTCTATTACTCTCATTATTCCTATTACTACTTTATTTATTTTAAATAAATGTTATTCATTTGATCTTTTCTCTTTTTTTCCTTTTACCTTTCATTCAGGTACATATTTTTAACATGCTTTTGTTTTCAGGACACGCGATAAGGCATGGTTTGATCTACTTCCTATGAAGAAATATGTTTTTTATGTTGGTCATGTATAGGCAAACCAACTCTATAACAGAAAGTTAAAAAGAAAATCCTAATCTAAAGCCCATTATGTTTTTTACTAATGCAAGTCCCTGGGCTTGTAAATGTCCTTTAACTCTGATAGTAATAATGATGTTGGATGCTGAAGTGTTCTATACTCACTATCAATTTTCTACAAGAAACAACAAAGTGTAAAAATGCACTCGTATATCTGGACTGCTATGAGGTGACAAGGATCAGCAGTGTATCAACATCATGAGGTCGTCACACAGGTCTCAGCCCTGTTTTGTCGGACGCACACGATCGATAGCCCTTGCGATTCTGTTTTGTGAGTTACTTCTCTCCTCGGAGATCGGGGGTAAAAAGAAATCCAATAAAAACAGAGACATATGCTGAGAAACGGGTCAATGTAATCCCTCATCTGCTTTGTAAGGCCCTTGTAGCTGCATGCAATGATCATCATAGTGAAGGAGGAGAAGGAAATAACTGTGGGAAACAACCTCTGATGAATTCTGCAGGTCACTTGACATTTTTCCTTGAAAAGAATATCAGCAGGAATAGATTCTACTCTTCTAAAGCACTCGACTTGCAAAGCTATAATTCCTCTGAGAACCAAAATGAGTAGGTCTCTATTTTTGGTATTTCCCGACATTTCATAACCCGAGAATAAAGGCGGGTGTGTCACTTCCTTACCTCCCAGGGTAGCAGAGACGAGGAAGTGCGTCCCGTACTTCTTGATGAGGTTTTCGTTGATTTGCTGCAGGGTTGGCCGTCGCCCCAGTAACCGCAGGTTTCGCAGGAACTCTGGCGCTAAGGGCAACGGAGCTTTGAGGAAATCTCTCTTCTCTGTTGCCAGGCTGTTCACCTTCCAGTGGCTGAACTCCCTGAAAATAGGAATACAGAAAAAGGTGAATACTCACTCAGTTCAAATTGCTTTTAAACAGGAGAGCTTAACAGCATTATGGACACATTCACACACAAAAGAGGTTTGAAAGATTCTGAAGCGGGCCAGAATAACAGAAGTTTAAAGCAACATACACATTACTGTAGAATAAACTCCCCTTAAATTGTCACACATGTCTGATCACATTTACCTAATACCCCATCTTTCTACATTGAGTTTACATTTGATTATGGTCATCAATAATGTAATGTTTATTTTTCTTTTATTATATATTTATTGTAAATTCATTGAAAAAATGTAATACTGTTTTTACAAAATGCTGTATTTTTCTCTACAGTTAATCAGAATCAGAATGTATTTGTTAGGCCAACAGAGAGGACATTTACATAGTCAGAGCAGAAAGACAATGTTATACTACAACCTTGTGGTTATAGGAATTGGGTAGCACAAAAAGAAAAGTAGAAGAATACCAGTGACAGTAGAATAATGCCATTGAAATTGAAACATGTGTAATGTTTCTGGTAAGATGTCAATATGAACATCAGCAGATACTCTTGATTGTCTATTTTTGCAATAAACTATGTGCGACACGGCAGAAACAAAAATAGCTTAGACTTAGGCTGCTCTGAACTATTAACATTGGCACTAAAATGAAAAGGCAGAGGTTCTGCGCCCCTTTTTTTTAAATAACGAAAATCGAATTGGTATCATCATTTTAGACATTTAACCCAATCACTGCAATTAATCAAACATTTTTCCTATGTATTTAATTGCAAGTGGACTTCAAAACTCAAAAAGATACGGACGGAATGGTTCTATGTATATTAAAAACTCTATAATTGTCTTCATCTTATTAAATCCCATGAAAATATTAGAACCAAACAAAATGTTGGTTTTAATATTGTTTTGTCTTCAAGTTTAATTAACTTTAATTAAGGCTCAGTTATTAACAAGAACAATTAGGCCCTGTAGTTTTAAATTCAAACAAAAGTAAACATTGTATTTATTAGGGAAACATGGTGCTGTAATGAGGCGGCAGCACAGTGTGTGTGTTTCTGCCTCAAAATACTCAAAACAACGAACTACATAGTCCATCTTAATGGCAATGAAGGAGCATTTCAATCATTGTGGCACGCCAATGCAGCTTTGTCATACAGATAAATGGGATATGTCAGGCTGTGAGTCACATGTTGGACCCATTTAATGTTGGTGTTGGTAATGACAAAAACACATATATAAACCATCACCAGCATTATCCATAAAGATCTGACTGTTCCTGGTCACAGTATGTGATATCCTGAAGCACAGCGACATTTAAATTACTACACTCCTAGTTCATCTGCTTCCTTAGCTCCCCGGACAAATATCGTGCAGAAGCAAAGAACTCACCCCAAAAAACCCCAAGGTATTTGAGCATTATGCAAATACCAGGAGAAAAGTACCGATCCACCTCATTTGCATTAATTTGCTGGCAAAACAAGCAGCGTTAAACATTAGCACATTATGTATGCATTCTCTCTGAACAAAATATCAGCAGTGACAGTCTTTTACCCCGGAGTACTCTCCCTTACACACACACAAACTCCGAAAAATACACAGAGGGAGGTACATATACTGTATCATTGTCTTGTGTTTTACTCGCTGCTCTTTCAGTGACTTTTTTGAGGTCAATAGTTTACTTTTACCAGCAGAACTAAACTGTATTGTGCTGTTAATATCATTATAAAAACACTTGCATGCATACAATAGGCCTAGTCCCTTAATAATACCCATATGGTCATTCAGACTGCACCCCTGTAAAGACAGCAATGTAATTACTAGTTTGTAGCTGCTACGTTGCATATTAGTCTTCAAAGGAGAGCTCAGATTTGTAACCATTTAGCACAATCCATGACAAAGCTTTCATCTAAAGGAATGGCCCCAGGAGCATGCAGTCAACTTGTGCTTCATTAGGAGGTTTATTCTTACATAATGTACCAATTTATGTCTGTAGCCTGGACACAGATGCAGTGCAAATTGTACAAGCTATTATTAATGCTGGCCACATTGTGTTTCCTTCCTGAAAGCAGGGCAACAAAGGGAAACTAAGTCTGAAGGGCATGATTATTAAAACATGTATATTTAGAAAAGATAATTAGACTGACAACACAAGAGAAGCTACAGCAACTTCTTCAATGCCTGTCTTTATTCCCATCCATTCTGAAAGTTATCAGCCCATTTTATAGCTGTCAGAACTTATCATGAGCATTAGAATGGTTCAGATGGGCACAACTACACATTGTGAAACGGTCACTGTTTTCAATACGTGCTGTGAAATTAAACAAACCCCCCCCCCCACACACACACAGGATACTGAGAGTGCACTTTCAGGGATGACTTTGTAACATAAACGGCTTATTCAACTGTTTACCTTGCAGAGGATAAAAAGATTTACTTTGTGATAACTTTGTGATAAAACCCTGTCTCATAGTATTATAAACTGCTGTGTAACTGTTTGTTGTTTGATGACCCTTCAAACGAGGAGATCTGTTACACAAACGGATCTCCCTTGATCATATAAGTCATGTACTTGAAACTAAATCCCCACACCGGCACCATAAAGAGAGTCTTTTACTGAATGCACAGTTACTAACCCTAACTCCCAGAATGGTAAACACATAAGAAAGATATGTGCCTTATTAATTAGCATTTTGTCTTATAATAAATAATTGTAGCCATAGAGTGTACAAAAGATGTAGAAGTAATCCATATTACATTGATTCTGAAGACCACTTTAAAGCTTTGAGCTTTGCCATTTGGCTGTTGAGATGTGGTTTATCTTGATTCCGAAGTGATCCGGAAGAGTGAGTGGTACATCCAAATGTTGAATTGGCATTTGTCGGCAACCTTAGTCTAAGGCTGGAGCCACACAAGGATGATAACGCAAACGGACCGAAATCGTTATCAAAACAGTCTTCCGTCCACACGCAACAGGCACCAGAAACGTGTCCGTTCGAACCGTTTGAAAGCGATGGAGACGCTGTAGTACATATGCCGGGCCTGTAAGTGGCGCTGTACTTACGCCACAAAATACACCAAAAGCAGCGAAGAACACTTCTTGCGCATGCATGGTTGCCATGGTTGCCCTTCTGTTTATTCTCCGCGCTGGATTGAGCAGTAGAGGTGGGGTTTCGCTGGTCAACATGTCCGTTAAAGTTTCAATCTTCCAGACAAAATTAGAAAAGTGCCGGTCAAAGGTCTTCTTTGTTATTTATTGAGCTTTAAAACAAAACATAATGAATAACGACGGAGCCTCTCTTTTCCTCCCCCTCTCCTGACAGCCCGTCAGTATCCGTGGTCTCATGCAGCAGCTGATCCAGTAATGAGTGACCCGACAGTAAAAATAAACATATTTATAACTAGTTTAGGTAGTTTGAGAGGTAATTATAATAGCTAAGGCTGATGATCTAACTTGAAGTGTGTGTTTTGTTCTGCTCATCACTCCATCACAGCGGGCGGAGCTGCAGGTGATCATGCAGAGCTGCGTGTCTCCTCTCCTGTCCGATTAGACTTCACTCGCGTTTATGTCCATATCGATCAAATCTAGCTGGAAGCTCCTGCTGGGTGCACTGTCCTGCGAGATACCGGGACCTGGCTCGAAACACTGGGGCTATTGCGTCATCGTTACCAGGAAATGATCGTGTAGGCGTAAACACGGAGCCGTTTGCCCCCCCCAGAGCATTTAGTTCGCAGATCTACCCACCTTGGGACCCGTTAGCGTTATCGTTTTATGCGTTTCCATGTCGGCCTCGTGTGGCAGAACCGTCTATCTGATAGAGAACTATAGCAGATACAACCGTTATCGTCCTCGTGTGGCTGCAGCCTAAAAGTTAGCCTAAGACAAAAACACAGACAACACACAGACTGGAAAACACCCTAAAAGTCACCTTTAAATCACGCGGTAGCCACACCATAAATAAATCCTGTTTTACTGTCTATTTTACTCTTAATTTAACTATCATTTACAGTGAACATCATGCTGTATTTAAGATGGCGACTGAGACCATGAAAGTATTAAGAAAATGTTAACAAATGTAAAAGATCAAGTAAAAATTGGGTACACTTTCTCATGGACTTCTAAACAATTGGACTTATTTTGCAAACAGTGTAGTCACCCCTTGCTTATATTCACATGGAACTTATCAAATATTTGCATAATCATTTGATGAAACAGTTAAACAGTAGGCCTATATTCTATTTGTAGTTAATTTTAGTTGATCTTTAGTGCATACTTTAATGAGTCAGTCATATGGAAGGCAATGGAAAGCAGACATTGCCATCTTATGAATACCCTCTAAACACCCACACATGTCATATGAGTAATAACTGAGATGTGTTTCAGGGGCACCTACTCCATCTACAGTTCCATGCACTTTTATTTAACTTTCCTGCAGTATACCCTTTTATTACAGCCAATCTAAGTACACTATACAAACAGATAGATTTATTATCCCTCAGTTTCAGTGCATGAGCGTAGCAAAGCTCTGTAATGTTTGCGCTCAATGCTTTATCCTTCACACCGACCCTAATTCATGATGATTGCTACCTGCTTGTTTTTCAAACTGCCTGCCTTCACATTACAATAGTTTGGACCCAATAGCAGGACAATGATTACTATCTATAGTCTATTACTAGCCAATTCTATTGCACTGCCAGAAATACCACCTTGGTGAAGATCCTGTTCATTTTTCCTTGACACTGTTTCAGTGAAACCAGGTTTTCTGACTGTTCTTACCGGCAAACTGTTGTGAAATTACATGGAAATCATAAAATGCCAATTTCAGTTTCTACTATACTCATAAAAGATAAAATCCAGATAAACAAATTGAAATATTGTATTTGTATTACTGTTTATCTGGTGTAGAAGTGCATGACAACATCTTGTACAACATTAAAAACATTTGTGAACTGTTTTCATAGTATTAGGAGTAAGGTAATGGGTACAGTATCTACATCAATGTGGTAGCCCTTTAATATTTAATGCTGATAGGATACTGGTTTCAAGGGCACTGCTTCTACCACTTGTAGGAGCAATGGTATTCACCTCAGATTGACAAGAACCATGCAAATGGAAATTAACACTGGTTATGAAACTGCACAATATCACTTTGATCGTTGTGGTAATTTAGAAAAATGGTAAGAAAAACACCATCAGCACCCCCATCCACTCCATACCCATTTTGATGGTTAGCAACCGGCAATGTAAAAGTTGAGTGAAACTTAAAAATTACAAGATGTAAAACTAAAGCAAACTTAACATTTTTAACAACAAAATAACTTCTTCAGCTTAAAGCAACATCAGTTCATTGTTGGGTTCATAAAAAAAGGTGGTTTGGGTTGAAAAAACAAACTATAAAAAAGGTAAAAATAAGGTTGACAACTCAAAGACACCATGTTTTACTATGCATGTAATTACTACGGTCACTGCAGATTAGTGGAATCTTCTTGCATTTTCTATTTTGGTGATCAACTGTGTTCAATGATACAACCTACTAGTTTGTGTATATCTATATAGACTGGTAAATGATAAGCCTATTTGTCTCAAATTGTTCTAAAAGTCCAACATTTCATCATTTTGACTCAATATCTCATCCTAATTTATCTCTCCTACTTCTCAGTGGTGCATATTCACTCCTTTGATTCTATGTGTGTCATATGTTTGGTCTGTACAAAGCCAGCAGTCTGTACAAAGCCAGCAGAATGATAAACAACCTCAAAAAATGTGTTCGGAAATGACATTTAATGGCTTATTTAACTTTAAATGAAACAACATGGCCGAAGTCATTTAATCTGCAATGCCTGGAACAAATATAGCTGTTCTAATTCCAGCAGCAGTTACATGACAAATATCCCCACCAAAAGGTCAATCTCATTTGAATGCGGCAAACTATAACAATTAGTCTGCATGCTATCACATGCATCAGCAGGCTTTAGTTTTAGCTTAGTATTTAGTCCAGCATGGAGACCAGTGGTTTCACACTGATTAAGTGGAGCTGATTTAGACTGATGTGTTTCGGTCCACACTGACTGAGCAGGGGGAAGGGGAGCTGTCGGCGACGGGCCGAAACGCAAAGAAGAGCAGTGCATCATTTACTTTTCTCCTCGCTTTGCTCACAAAGAGTTAACGGTGAGACTGTTGGACTGCTAATGATGATAGATGGAGTTAATTAAAAGGTTTAAGCACTGCACTGATTGCACCTGCAGCTTGGTTTCGCTAAAGCAGAGGGATCTTTCTTTTCTTTTTTTTCAAAAAACAATAAAAGAAAACTCCGCCTATGCAGAAATTGTCCATAGGATGTTCCTTCTGGAACATATGTTGGCACATAACACCTGGATGTTATTAGCTGTCAGACTCGGAGAGAGCAATGGACTACTCAGAGGGTGAATACATATATCAAACACTTCACATCGGTGCAGCTGTGAGGAGAGGGAATCCTCCAAAAAAGTGCTTTCTCTGCCCACAGTGGAGTGGGATAAAAGGTTCTGTCCCTATGGAAGCACTGAGTTTCATGTTGCCTTATGTCATTACAGTTGATTGTATAATGTTGCTATATTTATTTGCACACATTTAAACTGTAATCTTTGTTTACATTGCAGCAGAATATCTTTAGTTTGATTCTTTGTTTCTTCAAAAATATTCAAAGCTACAGTATAAACAAAATGTACTTATTGCCTGTATACTCACAATCACATCTTCATTGTTGCATGTTCTAGGTTATACAATGGAGATCTGAGACCTACAGAGACACTTTTTAATATGCTTTTATAAGATTTTAAGTTCTACAAAATAAAGAAAATCTTGCCACATCTTGTTATTTTGATATTATTATTATTAGCATCATTATTACCATTGTTAATATTATCCTTATTGTTATTATTATATTCATATTGTTGTTGTTATTATTACCTTTGGTACCATTATTGTGATTATAAATAGCAAATACAAAAAATACTTTATATAAAATATTATAGTCTTTTTCCAACTCTTAGCATATTTATTTTATGACTATAGCAACATCGTTCTATTTTTTTCTCTTTCTGTTAATCACTACAGTTTTTTACAGATTTGTCCACAATGCCAAACAGATGACAGATGCCTTTTAAGTAATTTAAAAATGACGTACTGAGTGTACTTTTGCCTCCACACTTGTAGGTGGCAATTCTGAACAAAGAAGTAATCCTAGTCAAGATACTTCTCCCAGCAACCGTCTTGAGATCTGAACTTTTTAAATGAGCATCATCATCACATTTCATGGGCCACCAGGGTGGGTGGAGGGGGTCTGGAGGACGGGTTTTGGGCTGACAGCCCAGGAGCACAGCGGAGGGCCCGGAAGGGATCTCGGGTGGACGGCCCGGGGGCAAGGCAAAGTCCAAGGTGGGGGTCTCGGGCGGACGGCCCGGGGGCAAGGTAAAGTCCATGGAGGGGCGAAGACCACAGCGGGCAAACTCAGGGGGCCGAGCATGAGGGCGAAGACCGTGGCACTCAGGGGGCCGGGCTCGAGGGCGGAGACCGCGGCTCTCAGGGGGCCGGGCTCGAGGCCGAAGACCGCGGCTCTCAGGGGGCCGGGCTCGAGGCAGAAGACCGCGGCACTCAGGGGGCCGGGCTCGAAGGCGAAGACCGCGGCTCTCAGGGGGCCGGGCTCTCAGGGGGCCGGGCTCGAGGGCGAAGAAGTGCTTTCTTAGGAGATAATCTATGTGTGCAGAATTATTGCGCAACTATTGGTATGCATAATTATTATGCAACTAAAGGAAACAACGAAACATTTCTAATCTCACTTGCTTATTTCCATCTGTCAAAGTGAGAATAATAAACAAACGACTCAAAATATATAAATAAACATCTGTATTTCCCCCAAAAAATCAGTGACCAATATAGCCACCCTTCTTTTCAATGACAGTCACAAGCCTTCCATTCATGGAGTCTGTCAGTTTCACTGTAAATCTCCCATTTAAAAAGTGCCCACACGTTCTCAAAAGGGTTTAGGTCAGGGGAGGAAGGGGGCCATGTCATATTCTTTCATTTTAAGGCCTTTACTGGCTAACCACGCTTTGGAGTACTTTGATGAATGCGATGGAGCATTGTCCTGCATACAAATCATTGTCTTATTAAAAGATGCAGAGTTTTGCCTTTACCACTGCTCGATGAAAGTGTCTTCTAAAAACGTGCAGTAGGTTTGGGAGTTGATTTTGGGTCCGTCTTCAACCCGAAGATTTGCCTCACTTGCCTAATAATTCTGCACACAGTGTTTGACCTATTTCTATATACTTAACATCTGTCACATCCAAAACAAGACAAAAACAATCATAGGAACATCTTTTTAAGAGGATGTCTTTTTTGGAGCTTGATATCGGCTTTATAAAAATATGTTAGCTGATTACACAGTAGACTGATTGTTAAGTCTGTGAATTCCAAGTTACATATATTCCTAGCATTGGACTGACATATCCATTACTTTTCAGGTTCACAAATATGGTTGCCAAGTAATGTCTGACTTTAAAACGTCAAACACTTAACCATTACTCTAAAATAGTCTAAATCAAAGAAGTTCAAGAGTTCTGCAATGTTTCACTTTTCTGCCAGGGAGTCAAATCTCTTGTCCAGGGAGTTCATTAAAACTCACTCCTGTCTTTTGGGTGCCCACTAGAAATAGACCCTCCACCCAGCTTGGAGGGTGGAAGCCACTGCATGATTTTTTTAATGATGTCCGAGCAGCTTCCACCAGAATCATTATACATCTTCTGAAAGGAATTCAACTGGAAGCTGACTGCAAGGGACCCCAAACGCTGATCCCATTATGACTCCTAATGGAAGCTGGTATATGGAAAGCTACAGATTATTTGACTTTTTGACTGATTCAATATTTAAGGTAAGCAGTAAAGTTCCTATAGTAAGTTTCAAGTATGCAGGTTTTGAGTTTATTTATTATTTCACGGAAGGGATGTCAAACCAATTTAATGTGTGGTAATGTTACATTTGCACGGTGTGTCCTGAATCACCTGCCAGTTTACAAGGCTGGCATATCTAGGTTGAGCGTCTCTGTCAGCTATTTTTAAAATTCATCATGCTTCAGCTAAATGTTGTTGGCCCAATACAGCACAGGTTATACGATATATGTCAATGACACTGCTGAGATTTGACATTATTGCAGCAATCTGGAGCGGGAATTTTTTGTTCTGGGCAGTTAATGTTTAGTATATGTGGTATATAACTCCATTACCATTAACATTAACTCCACTCCATTACCATTTTTGTAATAGGTGATACCCCATGGGGTCTAAGAAGATTGTCTACATACTGAAGCCAGCCTCAAGTGGACAAATGTTAAACTGCAGTTTGTGGTACTTGGTTTAAACACAACCAACTAACTAAAATATGTCTCTAAAATGAGTGTCTCGGTTTTGCAATTTGCTTATTCCAGATTATATTTAAAAAATATATTTTCATTCACTTTCTAACACTTTAAATCGATCCTGGTCAAATATCTACATTGTTAAGTACAAAAGACCTTTCTAGGTATGGCATATTGTTTTAGGTTAAGCATATGAACACAGAACTAAAGCAAGGCAAATTGATGTTTTTTTGGTTTATATAGAATCATTGTCTACCCAAAACAATCTCTATTGTTTATCTTTGTCGAACAATACATGTTGTTTACAGGAATAATGGTTTTATCTAAAGAAAGAACCTTGACACACTTAAACCAGGTTTTTCTTGATTGTGTTTTTCTAAAGAATTTCATAGAAAGAGTGCAGCAATGTAATTGCATACACTGGCTTCATTTGTAGCTCCGAATTGAAACAATATAAGCTTGGCAGTGCGTTGAATCAATTGTGCCAAGCTCATTTCAGTGTTTTTGTAGGAGAGGCTTTTTGAACACGTATTGCAGAGGGGGACTTAAACAAAAAAACAAGTTTACCCAGAGGATGCGTGACGTGCTCTGCATCTGACAACCTACCTGCCTGCCTGAATTAGTATCATGCTGGAGAATACAAGGAGCTGAACACTTTCCCCTTTTAAATTTCACTTAGCTATTTTGGGATGCGTGCTGTAGCCAATCTCCCTGTACAGTGTGTGTGTGTGTGTGTGTGTGTGTGTGTGTGTGTGTGTGTGTGTGTGTGTGTGTGTGTGTGTGTGTGTGTGTGTGTGTGTGTGTGTGTGTGTGTGTGTGTGTGTGTGTGTGTGTGTGTGTGTGTGTGTGTGTGTGTGTGTGTGTCCCATTTCCCTTCAAACATTTAAAAAGTGAGTTTATTGATATTTGTATCCACTCCTCCAGTCCTCTAAAGATAGATGAGTTCTATCACTTCAGTAATTAATTTGTATTGAGATGGCATAAACTTGATTGTTTCTCTGGCTGAATAATTGTTCTGAAAGAAACTAAGATTACATATCGTGGGTATTTTTAAAAAGCTCCCTGCCAGTACTAATTTGTTAAGATCCGCTCTGTCTGTCACTGTGTGGTGATTCTCTTTTCAGTGACACATTTCCGAAAGAGCCACAGCTATATGTATGGTTGCATTATTCATATCTCCTAGTGCAAGGGTAAATTACTTATTGATGTGCATAGGTGTCTCCAAATCACATGGCAAGAACGTTTTGAAACTTTGCACGGAGATTAAATGAATCCACTACAGCTTGGTTATAAACGGTAAATTGTAGGAAATCTTTTATTAAAAAATGTAAAGTAATTACATCTGTTAATTAGCCCTAGTTTCAATATGTCTTATGTCTTTGGTTTAGCAATAGCTTAAACAATGGACTAGTTACACACTCAATTGGCTACATTTTGAAAGCAGCTCTCAGCTCCTCCATCCCTTTCTATGTCCCTTTAGGGGTGTCACGAAAAACTACTACCTCTATCTGTATTCTCTTATTTTAAAATCGTATATTTAGACCTCACTCAAAAGTTGAAAAGGCCAGATTTTGTAAGAACTCCTCTATAATGTTTTGTAATATATGTTTATCAATGGTATTAGGTTGTAAAAGAAAACAAATCTGAACACTTAACTAGCCCCCCCCCCCCCCCCCCCCCCACACACACACACACCAAATGCAAATGAGTCACATGTATTACTGAGTCTAAAATAATCATTGTTGGTATTGTAGGGGAAACTAACAGTGAAAATGTATTTGAACGTATTCAAAAACCTTTTGACATGTGTACCTGTGCTGATAACAAAACATAAAGCCTGAACAAAGACTATTTTGGCAGTGGGTCCTGTGGTGTGGAGATGTTTAGATAATGCATTGTAGTTGTTCGGCTAGGAAGTCAATATCCTTGTTTACATGATATTTCAGGGGGTGGGTTGTGAGAGCCTTTAAAAAATATATATTCCCAATAAGCCCTAAATGGCTCCACCCAGAATAATCCAAAACTGTCAAAGCTAAATTGTATTATACTTAAACATTTTGAAAAATATCAACAAAAGAAAGCCATATTAGTTGATTGGTTTGTATTGCCTAAATTGGGTCTCAATGCTGCATCATATTCACACCCGCAATATTTTCATTACACTTGCGCCTCTCTTAAACATAGCCTGTCCGGAAAACAAAATGGCCTCATCAGAAATTGAAATAATTCAGCCTGCTATCAAAAGCTAAACAGAGAGATGTCTGTTTCTCTTATTTTGTAATAGGGACAATTACACCCAAATGAGATCTGGCATTGTTAGAGACACCATGAATCGTCCGGCCCCCCCAAATCTGACCCACTGTCCACTTACTGAATTGAGACTGAACCCCAGAAATATAATTCAAATTGACTTCTGCTAAATGAAAAGAGATCGTTCACCAGTAGCAGGCATACAAATGTGAGTTTTTATATGTCCTATACTGTAATTGGCCTGGAGGCTTTTCTCCGCAGTAAATCTGCAGAATCAAAATAATTTAGTTTGTTTGTGTATTTTTTGTTCCAGCTGGGATGAAATAATTGAATCAGTATGTGTTAATACACAGATTCGGTGGCACTTATTATTGCTGTGAGCTGTTTACTATGTCCTGGAGTGATGCCAATTCACTAGCACATTCAAATAGTGCACACACTCTAGTGCACGCATGTCGGCATGAGGACCAATTACAATCCAATTCCGGTGCAATAGTATGGGGTGAAGATTGTCAGCTGCTCCTGAGCCTCCAAAAGACTCGGTATATGATAGCTATTAGAGGCAGGAGATGGAAGTGCTGATGAACACAATGCCCTTCTATTAGGAGGCAACCACTCTTGTATTACTTCCAATTTGACACAGTGCTTACTGCAATACATTGTGTAAAATAACCAACCAGGTTTAGAGCAAGATCAGTTTGTTTTTGGTTATACTTACAGAAAAATAAATAAATGATATTCAGTATAGTCAAAGTTCTAAAGCTGATTAAAGCTCAATTACTCAATATTATTTTATTGTAAAGAATAATGCATATATTATATTGTTAACATTACGGTTAAAGTAAACGTTTTTGTATATATTTTAATACCTGGATTTAATGCATTTCCTACTCTGGTTACATTTGAATGTTTGGAACTCAAATGGAGCCCATTGCATCCCCTAAAATCAACACTGACCACATTTCAAAAGCATCTATATTTGCTTTGGCATGTCTACATAGCATTTTTATCTAATTACATTATCATATTGCATTTGCATGCAGGCATTGCTCTGCAGTTCTAGAGGAATCATCTGTGCCAGAAAATGCACCTTGCAGCGTCCTAGAAGCCTTTAAAAGTCTGAGCTGTGGCAGTTTGCTTGCTTCCATTCGTTTTCCAGCTCCCAGTGTGCGAGACATTAGGCTTCCTGCCAAACAACACAATGTTGTATAACTAACTGGTTCTTAGCACAACCTGGTCACCGTCAGCTCTTATCCACATGGTCAATTGTGTCTTCTATTCTCACACTGAAGAGAAGACAAACAAGAACACACACACACACACACACACACACACACACACACACACACACACACACAGACACGCACGCACACACACACACACACACACACACACACACACAAATAGCACATACACACACATAGCACACACACACACACACACACACACACACACACACACACACGCACGCACACACACACACACACACACACACACACACACACACACACACACACACACACACACACACACACACACACACATAGCACATACACACACATAGCACACACACACACACACACACACACACACACACATAGCACACACACACACACACACACACACACACACACACACACACACACACACACACACACACACACACACACACACACACACACACACACACACACACACACACACACACACACACACACACATAATATAGCAGGTCTCCCTTGTAAAAGAGATCGTTGATCTCAATGGGATTTTTACCTGGATAAATAAAGGCTACAAACAAACATACACACACGGACACTCCAGCCCTTTTTCCAAAGAACAACATTGTCCTCCTTAATCCTATTTGCTTTGTTTCTCACACATATATTTGCATTGTTATTTCCATATCTTGCTGTATTTTTTATTTTTTAAATGTCTTTCTTACATCCCCATCTTTATTTTTTCTCTCTCTCTAACCCAGGTAACATTTAAACGCACATTTAGCCTTTCCGTGACCTCCATATTCCATTGTTTGGAAACTCTTTAGTCTGTTTCTTCACAGTCACTTACTAAGTAAGCCGTGTTGGCATCTAAACCAGAGAGTTTATTCCATCCAGAGAAACAATATTTAGCAAAATCATGATGTCAGTAATAAGTTAAGAAGGTACATAAAAGGGAATTAGGAGAAATTTCGTTGTGGACAGTGAAAGCAGACACTGACGGTTCAAGGGTAACTTGAGAATAAGAACAAACATTGTGTAGATTAGTCTCTGACCCAATCATGGGCTGTGTTCCAGATTAATTGTACAGAAATCATTATTGCTTTTTTCTTTGGCACAATTACTAAACATTACAACACAAACTAAGACAGGATGTGAAACCTGATGGAAGTGGAATCTTGACATGACTCTTTTCTCGATATATCTTGCTGTTTGTCAGATCATGAGTCATTCTGCCTCAAGATACAGCACAGATTAACCTGTTTGTATAACAATATAACAGATGATGCCAATGAACTAGTATAGTTAGGTTTACCAGTGGTTACATTGATCGCAGTGCCATGCTACTAAACTGGCTAAGACTGCACCATGCTTGAAAAAAACAGAAGATAAATCCTAATTCTGCTCAACCAAACAGTGCCAAAGTATATTTGTTCAAGGTCAAGGCAGACTCATTATCTGTGAAATGTTATGATGCGTATTCAAAATGTTTGTGAGTGAAGAAAATAGGGGGAAATGTTGCTGTATTTGAGGCCTTAAAAAAGAAGGGAATGGACGAGAGACAGGTGAATTGAAACTGGTGAGTGAACATCTTATACTAAGACTAAAATGGTTAATGATGTGTACAGGCTCAACATGTGCTAATCATCCGCCTCCTAAGAGTCTCCACAAAGCACAGATGGTCAGTTTTGACATTTGGAAACGAGACTAGAACATTGGCTTTCTCAAATGGACAGCTCCAAAACCTTTTTCTGTCCGGGTCCTTTGTGCAGTGATGAGTGGCGAGAAATTCATTTGTTGAGACAAGTATGGACAATAAAAGATAAACCTCGTCCACGAAGTGTTTTGGTTTTTACTAGCAACAAAGCTGCTGTTTTTCCCTTATGATTCTGTGTGTGTCATCATGGCAATATGTGCACCTACCATCACAATGGAGGTCACTGTGATAGCTTCACAACAATGCAAGATACACTCACACAATTTGACATTATGTAGTTCAGATTAAAATGTAGTTTGAGTTTGATGAAGTGCATTGTTTCAGCAAGGGTGTTGGAATAAAGGGGAATGAATTGGGAAAGGGGCCATATACTCACACATTATGCCCATGGCTCGATTTGATGTCATAAAACGATATAGTCTATAGAGCCTCTGGCTGTATCTATTATGTTATCCTCACTGAAAGAAACACCTAGCTGTTGAACCACTTATTTTTCAGTATTGTAGGTTGAAATTGTTCAGATTTTGGAAATTCCACCCACGAGCGTGTGTGTTTTGATCAAAGACATTTGATAACCTGGTCTTCCACGGGACATCTGCAGAGCAAATTCAGAAAAAGCAAGTGAAACCAGCCTGAAGTACTGCAAGAGACGTGTAACGATTGATCATTACAAGATGTGTATCCAACAAATATGGACAGTAATACTAATGGATTTTATTAAAGCCTTACACTATTACACTATTACAGAGATAGATATACCAGACGACATGTACGTCTTATAAATAACTGAGGGAATATAGCATTTCTGTCCACTGGCAAGAGTTTGAAATGTATAAATCAGATAAATGGATCTTAGCACAAGTTAAATCAGGGAGAGTCATTACTTCACCGCAGCTCCGCCTCTTGGCTTCCATCTATCTACATGTTTTCTTGCTTCCCTCAATTTAAAATTCATGAGGGAGCTCCCCTCTGGTTCAAACTGCTTTCCCAAACTCTTCCACCCACTGCATGGTGCCAATCAGCAATCAGCAGGCTGTTTATTAAGTCAGTTAGCTGCAGCTGCCCTCTGTAGCCTGACGCCTTATGCTGCCAACATTTCACCATTTTGCCATGTGATGAGTTTTCAAATAAGAAATATTCAAGTGACCTAAGGCTGTTTGGACCCAAGAGTAGGTCTCTATGGTTTATGTGTTGTTGAACTCTGGTGCAATCAAATTATCTAAGGTTCAACTCAGAAATAGCAGATAAGAGTTAATTCCAGAAGTTCTGGATTCCACATTACAAGGGACGGCAACAATAAAATACCTAATTTGTTGTGCATGAAGGGGGACTGTACACAATATTATCGGAAATTCACAATCAGAATATATACATATAGTGTTTATAGTGTACCATCTTCTGAAATATTGAAATTGTAAAAACAAGTTAAAATACCAAGAAATTAGGACAAACAAGCTCTAATTTAAAATGTCATGGTGTGTTCATGTGACATATTGAAGTAAACAGAATGTGTGTGTGTGTGTGTGTGTGTGTGTGTGTGTGTGTGTGTGTGTGTGTGTGTGTGTGTGTGTGTGTGTGTGTGTGTGTGTGTGTGTGTGTGTGTGTGTGTGTGTGTGTGTGTGTGTGTGTGTGTGTGTGTGTGTGTGTGTGTGTGTGTGTGGTCTAGCATTACTATACTTGTGGGGACCTACATCTGTTTACATAGTCACGTGTGGGGACTGGCTTCCCTTATGGGGACAAATTGGAGGTCCCCATGAGGGGAATAATTAATGTTAGGGTGAAGACTTGGTGTGTGCGTGCGTGCGTGCGTGCGTGCGTGCGTGCGTGCGTGCGTGTGTGTGTGTGTGGATGGGTGATGTAGTAGTGTTTTATTCAGAAAACCTAATCTTTTGTCCCCAAAGTCAGAACTAAACATGGTAAAGCAGCGTTCAGTTATTATGCTCCAAATATCTGGAACAAACTCCCAGAAACCTGCAGGTCCGCTGCAACTCTGACTACTTTTAAATCCAGGCTGAAGACTTTTCTTTTTGTCTCTGCTTTTAATTGAACTATTCATATCTTAGACTGCACTTTAACTTTTATCCATGTATTTGTTCTTTTTATGTTTATTTTATTAGCTTTTATTTTTAATGACTGATTTTAAATGCCATTTTCTTAATGTCTTTCGTTTTTTATAAAGCACTTTGAATTGCCTGGTGTTGAAAGGTGCTATATAAATAAACTTGCCTTGCCTTGCCTTGCCTTGCCTTTTGATGATGAAAAAAGAGAAAAATATTGCCTGGATTTCCATCCCAGGCCAGTGTTGTATCTAAAGTAATCTTCTTTGACGGAAAGCTCTTTTTGATGTTTTATTGTCTGTGGAGCTCCAAGTTTTTTTTCTGTAAATCTCTCCCTCTTTTTCTATCTCGAAGGCACACAAACACAGCAGGAGGCTGAGGGTGTGTGTGTGTGTGTGTGTGTGTGTGTGTGTGTGTGTGTGTGTGTGTGTGTGTGTGTGTGTGTGTGTGTGTGTGTGTGTGTGTGTGTGTGTGTGTGTGTGTGTGTGTGTGTGCCCTGATAGTTCTCAAAGGGACATGGTAAAAGAAGCATCCATATTTCACAGTTGATCGTACTGAGAATCTATACATTAAAACTAGGACATGTAGTTTCCTCCAACAATTTCCCTCACGCTCAATCTTTATTTATACATTATTTGTGCACCATCAGGTTCGTCAGTATGCACTTTAACCTGTTAAACCCGAGCCTGTTTTTCAGGTCTCAGGCTCGAAAATTACATTCCCAGAACAAATGACCATATTATCTTCCCTTCTAAAAGGGTTACATTAATAATCTTTTTTCTCAAAGCAAGGTTACACCTGTGAGTTGGATGTAGAAGTGTCAGAATCAATATAGATGTTTTTCTTTTAAAGTAAATTCAGATTGAACACAGTGAAACAATTTAAATTATTGTGTCCGTCCAAAAAAAAAAATACTTATTGTGAAAACCACCCTTGAATGATGGGATGGTAGACTAAAAGCTTTAGGAATCCAAACTACAACATATAATAAGTACCCTGTATCAAGATTGATGCAAAACAAGTGAAATTTGAACATTTTTCAGAGGGATTTAGCAAAGAAAAATACACTTCTGGGGTCATTTGGGTGGATTTGACCTATCTCTGGCCCCCCTTGTTCGATTTTGCTGATTGACATCTCTTTCTAACCGTCAGAGCCAATGGAATCGAGGGGAACTCCCACATACTCCTTATTTGGTAATGTGTGTGTGTGAGACTGCCGCATAGCCAAGACCGGAAGCTGCGATAACTCTGGTGGCTTCCATTAGTAGCTAACTTTTACCCAGAAACATTATCAACCTATGGATTAACCGATTCAGCCGCATTTTTTCTCGTTTTAATGTGATTGAACAAGTCTTTTGACAGCTACGGTGAGAGGATCTCCCGTAAAAGCTACATAAAGGTACGTGTTGTGATGTCTGAGTTTGCTTCCCCTGTCGCGAGTTCGGATCACTTAGTGATGATATAAATATACCTAAATAATCTGTGTAAATAATCAGCTTTAATCGGATATATTGTATGTGCATGTAAGTAATAAGGGTATCTTTTATCTTGAGTTCTGTGCCCAAGTGCGTTAGCATTTTTCGCTACGGGTCATTTAGATGCTTCTTATGAGACTTGTGTTTTGTTTTGGTAAAAATGGTTTGTATCGTCAGTTAGCTGAGATTATTTCCGTTAATCTGGTATAACACATTAATAGGTTCTTAAATATTAAGATCTCCTGAGACACAGTGTCGTAAAAAGAAAGGACCCGCCGAAGGGGTCCTTGGGGCTTATTTAATGTGAGTACTGTTAGAGTCGGTGAGGTCCTGATAATTTATTCCGGGAAATTACTCTGACCTACTAATTGACTTGACCGAAGTTATTGAGTCTATGTAAATGTACTGCTTGGCTCAGATCCACCAACGTCAGCAATATCTCACCTCTATTAACTCCCCGAAGAACCAGGTTCAATTAACTGCTGTTTCAATTCAGACAACTCTCTTAAATCTGTTTAAGAGATCCCGAAGGATTTTGATATCAGCAAATGAGGTGTGGCCCTACCTAAGTGTGAGTGTGGCAGGGTGCAATCTTACCTTTGAAGCAGGAGAGGAGAGCGCAGATGTATTTTAAGTTGACCCAGTCCAAAAGGTGGGATCAGTTTATTTGAAGAAAAATAGGTCCAAACTAATACAGGGTTTTTACCTTCTCTCTTTACAACATTATAATCATACTAAACAAAATGATGCTGTGATCATGTTCAAATATGAAACTTTAATTCACAGTCTTACATTTAGTACCAAAATTGTAATTTCAACTGCCTAATTCAGTTGTGAATTTTAAATCTCCCGATATAATTTAGAGGCATTTCCTCATAAATGACCGGTGATAATAAAAAGCACATTCAAACTTTAATTTTCACCCAATCAATTCACACCAATTTCATACCTTTTTTCCGACACAGATGGCGGGTACTAACATTCAAAAACCCATTCCTATCTCCCGCAGGTATTCGGAGGAAGATCCTCACAGGTGGCGGTTACTAATAACTCACAAACACACTCCTATCCGACACAGATGGCGGGTACTAACATCCAAAAACCCATTCCTATCTCCCGCAGGTATTCGGAGGAAGGTCCTCACAGGTGGCGGTTACTAATAACTCACAAAAACACTCCTATCCGACACAGATGGCGGGTACTAACATCCACAAACACATACCTATCTCGCGCAGGTATTCGGAGGAAGATCCTCACAGGTGGCGGTTACTAATAACTCACAAAAACACTCCTATCCGACACAGATGGCGGGTACTAACATCCACAAACACATACCTATCTCCCGCAGGTATTCCGAGGAAGATCCTCACAGGTGGCGGTTACTAATACTCACAAACACATCTCAATTCATTCCACTCATTCACAAAGTAATTCACTCAGCTTTCGACGAAGAAAATCAAGAGATATTTACCAAGTTTGAGAGAACCTTACCGAGAGCTATTAACCCAGCTCTGAGGGCCAGAGCCTACCGGGAGAGAGTATACCAGGGGAACCCCCCTCTCTCTCTCGCTCCCTCCAAAAAAGCCAGTCTCTTTATGCTCAAAAAACCGGGTAGAAAACCCCAAAAACACCTCCTCCATACCCAACCAATGAAGATAACTGGGCATGGCCACTGATGTACAGGACTGGACATATTCTATTGGCTATGGCATAAGACACACCTTCCCATGTTTGTGTAAAAAAGGACATGACCAGACATATTCTATGGCTATGACATAACCACCTTTTTGAGGCCTCAATTTCTCCTTAAGTCCGGAGCCCCCCTCCCTGTGTACTGCTGTGAGAGGAGAGGGAAGAAACGGCCTTCTCCCTTATCAGAGAGTACGGCATAAATCATTATAGGCCTTACACTCAATTTAACAAACCACTTGTGTTTTGTTTATACTGTAAATATAGAAAAACCTAAAATATGAAGCATTTTCATTGTGGGTTATATAATTGATTATATTTGATTATAACTAACTTTCGTTTTAAGTATTCAATATACTATGAAGATCTCAACACCCTCTTTTTAAAATGCTAAGTTATCAAAACAGCAACAACTAAAATTGTAAGCATACATACATATTCAAAAACCATCAAGAAGCATTCTCATTATGGGTTTATACAAGAATATGATTAATCATATTTGATTTATAATGAACTTTCGTTTTAAGTATTCACTTCATATGGAGATCTCAACAGTACACGATGTGTTTGCAAAGCCGAAATGTCAATCTCTTTCCAATTTGCTGTTTCAGCTCACAACCAACAAAAAGTAGTCAGTAAAAGTAAAAAAAAAAATTGCTTTTCGGGAAAATATGTTGTACATTTAAATGTTTTTGGGGGAATCATTCAGTATGTTAAAGGTCCCATGTCATGGCCATTTCCACTGATCATAATTCCATTGTTGAGGTCTACTAGGATATATTTTGTGCAATTTTCCAAACTTACATTGGTTTCTCATACAGCATCTCTGTAAACTACGTGTATTCACTGTATTTCACTCTCTGCCTTTAACGGCTCCTTGTAGCTCCAATAGCTCCAGCCCCCACCCTCCCTGTGAGCACAGTGTGCTCTGATTGGTCGGAACGTTGTGAATCGCGCTGAGCTCCGTGGAGGTGTTGTTTCCTTGTTTAGCGACAGCGAAACACAGCCAAACTCATCCTCAGCACACACAAAGTCACAGCCGAAGTAAAAACAATAAGTGTGGCTTGATATTGAGTAAGAAAAAGGTTGATAAACGCTGTGAGAATGGGTCTGCAGAGAGAATTTCGCCGCAATCCCAACTGTCTGTTATCTCTTCCCTGCAGCCAGGGAGGAGAAATCAGCAGAGCTGCCTGCACTGAGTGTGTGTGTGAGGAAGTCCGTGGATTGGCCCCAATTTGGACCAATCAGCGGGGGCTCCGCGGACGTAACGGCTCCACGGGTTGGTCCATTTAGTTCCGGGTACCGCATGACCGCCTCGAGTCATAGCTCTGGGCGCGGCTACTGGCCATTCCTACGTCACGATACCCAGGAAGTAAACAATGGACAATGACGTGTCTCCAACGAGGCGTTTTGGAGAGTTATTTTCTGTGTTAGAGTTTTACTCGCTACAGGGTGTACTTTGAGGGTTTTGACTCTGCACACCGTTTACATGCATAAAAACCTTCATAACACAAAAGGGGACGGGTAATAACCGGAAAAGCATGACATGGGACATTTAATGTTAATGTCTGGCTACTGTTGAACTCAGCCAACACTAAGACGCTATGAAGTGGTCATTTGCAGTGATGCAAATGAGTCGCTTTTCGGCGCATCCCGCTTTTTTAACGCTGATTTGGGTGACTTGCGTAATTCGTGGAGTGCCAAAGAGTTTTTGTTTTTGGGGGGGTGAGACAACTTCTCACTTCAAAAAAGAAGAAGAAATCTAGATCGCAAAATAATTAAACAAGCGAGCGCCTGTTTTTCCTGGCCAAGGACAGGTTCCTTGAACACAACACGAGCGTAACGTGTCTTCACGATGGTCTTCACTTGGTTATGTCTCCTCTGAAAGGAATGTAGACTAGAGTGCTGATGGAGAGCACCGGAACGCCGCTCCAGCTCTTCAAATATTGCAGTACCCATAAGGAGCCATACACATGCCGCAGTGTTTGCGCGGCTGTGTCTTTAGTTGTAAGCACAGTGGCGATCTGTTGTTATTAGCTTCTGGTTAGCTAGCTATGCTAACGAATTTAAAGAGCTTTTCTACAACCAGGTGGAAGAGAGCTCTCTCCTGAGAGGCTCAAATAACCTCAGCTCAGTGAGGTTAAGGCAGACCTTGACATGATCATTATAGTTATTAATGAGACATTAGAGACTAAATGAAAAACAGGTATAAAAATACTATATGACAGTATCAAAAAAGTTGTTATCTGAGGTAGCCGTCATTCTGCCCAAGGGCCGGAGGAACTGAATATAAGGCACGATATTGCCGGCCTCAAGATGGGAAGAAGGTGGGAGGTGTCAGGTAGGCCCTCATGGCGACCGAGTCTAGGACCATCCCCAGGTAAGTGACCTGTTGGGAAGGGTGCTCACTGTTAGGCCCAACTGGCTATGTGAGATAAGAGGCACGCCGTATCATGGGCCACTTGAGACCGGGACGGCGCGCAGACCAGCCAGCCGTCTAAATACGGCAGGACCCTCGCGCCCTGCACCTGCAGGGGTGCGAAAGCTGCCGCCACGACCCTGGTGAACACCCTTGGAGATAGGGAGAGACCAAAGGCAAGCACCCGGAAAGGCAAACATTGAGTACTTCCGGTGGTGAGATAGAACCGGCACGTGGAAGTAGGCATCCCTCATGTCCACGGTTGCGAACCACCCCCCCCCCCCCCCCCCCCTGTGTGTGCATGTGCTGTCAGCATATGGAATGGCAGCACCTTCAGGAATCTGTTGATTCCTCTGAGGTCCAAGATCAGGCAAAATCCGCCGACTTTCTTGCTCACAAGAAAGTACGCCGAGTAGAACCCCCCGGGCTGAGCAGAGCGCCTACTGGCTCGATTGTGCCCTTGGCCAAGAGGACGGACAACTCTTGGGCCAGAGCTAAGGCCTCTGCCGGATCGCTGACAACTGTCATTTTGACCCGGCCGAAGGCTAGGGGCCGACACTGCAGTTCGTACCCCTGGGTTAAGGTGAACACCACCCAAGGGTCGGAAGTACAGACAGCCCAGTAACTGAGCTGCTGCTGGGAAAGCAGCCGACGACCGGCTCGAGACTTCGGGGCCTAGCCCCCCGGTCTCCGCAGACCACCACTGAAAGCTGAGTGCGGCTGCTAGAGTGGATGCTGCCTGGTCCACCTGGCTTGGGCAGCACGCTCCAGTGCCTACAGGGCACCTGCCCCAAACAGCTCCCCTGGCTCGACTGGCACACTACGGAGGACATGTTTCCGACAGTAGTGACTGAGCAGGCCAAACCTGGCGACGAGTCTGCACCAATAAGGACATAATTCCGATTCCCTAGACATTAGGGCAAAGGCTTGCAGTGATGCATCACTGAGGCCCAGCAAAGAAGGCTCAGCCGCAGCCTGCTGCAGAGAGGTAGAGACAGCCAGCATCAGATGGGAGAGGGAGTTCCCGTTACGACCCGTGTGTGCCGCTGTGTCCTAGGCCTTACAGAGCGGCTCGTCTGTGACCCTGCCCTGAGGCCGAGGGCACCTGGCATCGGGAGCCAGAATCGGGGAGGCGATGGCAGGCTCAATGGATGGCAAGCGACCCAGCCCCACCCTCGCCGGATCCTGCATGGCAGCCGAGTCGGAGAGGGCCCTGGTGTCTCTCCAGCATGCATGGAGCTCCCTCAGGTACTCCTCTGAAGGAGGAACCGTGAGAGTGACAGGGGCAGGGTTATGCCTGAAGAAGGCGCTAGCCTGAGCCGAGTCGGCCTGCGGAACCTGAGGCTGCAAGCGTGCCAGGGCCGCACGACTAGTGAGCGGGGCCCCGTCCTCCAACCCTTCATAGAAGAGGTTTAGCCGAAGCTGCTAGCGACATGGCATCCTCAAGCAGAGGTGCGGCAACCGAAGGAGGGCCCCTGGCTGAAGGGCCAAGAGGAGCGACTTCATCCGCTCCATGACGGTAGCTAACCGATCCACCTTAGAGGACAGCCTGTTTCTAGTCCTCTACCTGGGGGGTGAACCCATAGCCATCACTCCATCAAGTCGCCGGGAACGGCCAGACTGAGCTGGAGGAAGTTGTGACGGGGAGAAGTGTCCATTGGCTGCTGCCAGACGCTCCACCTCTGCGACTCTAGCCACCCTGAGCGCCCGAGGCATGAAGCTATAGTTCATGCAGGCGCTTTGCGTGAGACCCTCCCTCGAATGCATGTGAAATAGAGAGGTTAACATGTCAAACAGTAAAGGCCCTGTGAGTTTGTGTGTGTGGCGGGGCTGTGCGCGAATCACGTTGGTCTTTTTGTGGGAGTTCTGTTTGCTCGGCAGCACACGCACGCACGCACGCTCGCACATACACACACACACACACACATGCACAGTGTTCACAACAGGCAAAGTGTTTCCTGCCACAGAGAATGTTCCCTCCTGACTGTTCCCATCACAGAACCACAGGCCTGTTTCTGCCCCACTGCTCTTTTCACGCTAAGCATTCTGTGTCTCAGATGTTTTGGACCACAGAAGAAGCCTGCAGTCTAAGCCCCAACAGCCCCCAATCACGCTCCAACCCCATCCTGTGTCTCATCAGCAGCCAATCTTTTTCAAGTCCACAAGAAGTAGAAGTGACAATTAGGCAGAGCCTCTGTTACCGTTTTCTCTTCTCTGTCATTTTAGACAGATGAAAACTGAAAAGAGTGTGATCGTTCCTGCTGTGCTGTGTTCTACCACATCCAAATTCACCCAGATGAGACCATTCACTCTTCTATGTAGGCGTTTGAGGCAATGCCATGTTTGAATGGATACAAATGTTTCTATTAAGAGTTTGAGTTATTGGACATTTGGTCTAGTGGGACATTTTGAAGATGTTACTATGTCATTGACAAACATTTCAATATCATTTCATTTGGTGAGTTAGCATCGCTGACGATTGTCAATGTAACTTTATTTTAAAAGAACACAATGGCGAATGAGTCATATGCTTTCAGATGTTTTGGGAAGCTGAAACCTTGACACATTTTTTATTTATTTTTTTTAATAGTAGATACGTGCAGGAATTGCTAAAAACCTGATTGCAAAATAGCTAATCATCTGTCTGTCATTGCCGCAAATGGTTTACCACCAAACACTTCCTCTCCTGTTGAGTTAGATCAGGATTCCTCCACAGCCTACAGCTATAAGAGGCAATATGGAAGGGTAGTCTTCATCCATTGATAGTTTACCAGCTTGTTTAAGGCTGTAGCATCTGATTAGATTAAAGACTTTAGCAGATTAGCGTTAGCACAGGAAAATGTGGCTAACATGTATTCCCACTTCCATTACCCTTTATTAAAAGCTAATGAGAGGAGCCCATTTTGTTTTTGCTCCATGGAAAGTTAATTCAGAGAAAAGACTGCCAGCGCTTATTTTCCTTAATGATAAATCAGATATTAGCTCCAGGAAGGTCACAGGAGAGCAATTAGAAACACAACAGCGGTGCTTTTTACATGTGATAGACTCATTGTTTTCTAAACAGTGACTGTGCAATCTCATCATATCCGGCTCTTAGTACAGGGTCACCTTTTTTCGAGAAATGCAAAGTACCTATAATTATACAATTTCGTAATTGTATAATTTTTTATTTCATTATATGTCATTATAGTATAATTGCAACAATATGAGTTTGATCAGGATCGCCTGTCTTTCCATTTGTTTATGTATTCATACTCTGTCCCTACTATCATTGATCGGATTTCTCAAAATGAAATGATCATCCTCATTACTCTGCTGAGATTAGAATTTCCAATATTGTACAGGAAAAATATAATATTACTAATTGTGGCGAACAGTGTTCTTTTCTTAAACAAAAAAAGCCAAAAAACTCAATTTGAATAAAAAACAAGACTAAATGTTTTGTTTTTTTAATACGTAATATGACCCTCTGTATCCGGACCTTTAGACAGCATTGTTTTTAGTTTTTTTCTTGTGAAAAAGTAGTCATTTCATCCCCGCTTGGCAGTGTGTCCTTGTAGCCCATTTTTGAGGCGATGCTGGCCTTGTTTCACTGCCACTGTCATTGTTTTCATACAAATTAAATTGGGAGGAAGTGTGCCAGATTTCTTGAGAAATGTAGTTGGACGTGTCAGCCGGATTGTACTTGTTGTAAGTGCTTTGTTGTTGTGGGTAGCGGGGGATGCAGCAATCAAATCAAAAGCAAAAACAATCCCACAGATGTAGGAATGCATTTATAAAGCACATACATAAAGAGAGTGGCCATGAATCAGTGATAGCGGGGGCAGAGATGAGAGGCACCAGTCATTTCTGTTGCATATAGCTGAGTCATGACTTGATTACATCTAAAAATGGAGGCACTTCTTGCTTTTAGAGCTTCATTCAGCATACCAACTGACATGATTCTGTTGTACTGGTTCCATAGAAACCAAGTACACTGTCATACCAAACACTAAACAGCTGCTGAAGGAAATGGAATTCTGTATCAAATAAAAGATAGCAAGGGGTAATATTTGGAAAACAGATTGTTATTTTTGCAATAATGTTTTCAATTTCCATATCCACCGAAATGCTGGATTAGTAGTTATGTGAAAATATTATATTATCCATCCTAAATGCTTAACATACTTTAGAAAAACGCATTGTACCATCCTAAAACGTTGATGTTGTTGTGAAATGTCTGGCCAGTGTTGTGTTTCTATCTTAATATCAAGGGGAGAGTCCATTATGCTAGGGAGGCCCTTTCATTTTAGGGATCCAACCCCCCCCCTTCCAATTTAAATCATGTTTAGTAATAGTTGCACAGGAAGAAAGAATGAAAAAACACAAGCTAAATTCAGTTCAGAATAAAAATTTTCTTAGGGTCTAAAATGTTTGTATTGATTTCATCAAAAAATAATCTCAACACAGTGAAGAGCCTACATACCATTATTTAGCATGTAAGCTACAGTATATAGAACCGGTGAAGTATATTTGATATAGTAGATGTTGAAAATGTACTGCATATATATCTCTTTTTTTATTACAGCTGTTATTTTTCTCCTTTTTCAACAAGGTTACAACTGCATGGGGTAAATCAAGTGTATCTTATACAACCTTGTAATAAATACAACAATTCATATGGCCAAGATTTAATTTCAGGCTTCAGAATCATGATTAAATAAACCACCCATGTCAATAAATGCTAAATGTCTGTAATTCAGCTGCCGGCCTGAAAACAATTCATACACTGTATTGATCCTGTGGTTGTTGCATTAAATGATTATTAGGATTAAAAAACTATTTGTAATGGTTCCCTAGTTTTACAAACATTGGGGGACAGTCAAGCTGTCCCACTTATATCTCCAAACTTGTAATTTCACACTACACTTCCCACTCATCTATAAGTGATGCTATCATTTCCATTTGATTCCAGTTGATGCTGAGGGAGACGGGAAGGAATGGGAGACAGCAGATCATATTTGTGAAAGAAAAACACCTCAAGGTAGAAAGTCAAGAGACTACACTTAGAGGGAGTTGGTCTAATATCGACTAGCAAGTGCTTTCGATTGAGATATTTCTAATCTCCTACCAAAAAGTGACAAGAGAGCAGCAGTAGAATACAGAGCCATCCTTAAATTCTGAGCTGACTTTTTCCTGAAAATAAATTAGAAAGAGGGAGCCAGGAGGAGAAGTAAGTGCCTGTATGGTTGAGTTAAAAAAGTTCAGGGTTTTTTCTAGAAAAATATAGAATGAGGGCGCTAACAGCACTTATGGCCAAAATCAAGGCCCCGCCCACTTTCCGGCGAAAATAATGCATAAGAGCGAAGCGAAAAATAATAGTTTCTTCATGTCTTCAAGCTGCTGAAGACATGAGGAACAACGAAAAAATATAAATAAATTCTCCCTCTACAGAAAAAGGACAGTAAAAGAAACAATATAATTCAGAAATCACAGTTTAAAGCCTTGTTTGTAAGCCTGCTACCTTCCACTCGTTCACCGGCAGAGCGACCGGATATTGATCCCCTATTTATTCGGAGTTCTGTAAAAATAATGCTGTCTATGCCGTCTGACGGTCTATTTGACACGATTTTCATATTTTTGGAGTGATTATATGGTTTTTGATTAACAGAAATATGGTTTTCAGGCATCACATAAAATGTGTATAGCATATAGTTTTGCTGGCAAGGCAAGGCAAGGCAAGTTTATTTATATAGCACCTTCCAACACAAGGCAATTCAAGGTGCTTTACAAAAATGAAAGACATTCAGACAAAGGCATTTAAAAACAGTCATTAAAAAGAAAAGATAATGAAAGCAACATTAAAAGAAAAAACACATGAATAAAATGTACATGAATAAAAAGTTACACTGCAGTTTAAGATATGAATAGTTCACACAGAAGTCCCACTTTACTGATGAACACAACGGCTTAGTTTCAATTAAAAGCAGCGACAAAAAGATAAGTCTTCAGCCTGGATTTAAAAGTAGTAAGAGTTTAAGCGGACCTGCAGGTTTCTGGGAGTTTGTTCCAGATATTTGGAGCATAATAACTGAACGCTGCTTTACCATGTTTAGTTCTGACTCTGGGGACAGAAAGCTGACCAGTCCCTGAAGACCTGAGAGATCTGGATGGTTCATAATTTAGCAGTAGATCAGAAATGTATTTTGGGCCTAAACCATTCAGTGCTTTATAAACCAGCAGCATTATTTTGAAATCTATTATTTGACACACAGGAAGCCAGTGTAAAGATTTCAGAACAGGAGTGATGTGATCCACTTTCTTAGTGTTAGTGAGGACTCGAGCAGCGGCGTTCTGAATTAGCTGCAGCTTTCTAATAGATTTGTTAGTGAGACCTGTAAAGACACCATTATAGTAGTCGAGTCTACTGAAGATAAAAGCATGGACAAGTTTTTCCAAATCCTGCTGTGACATTAGTCTTTTATTCCTAGATATATTCTTTAGGTGATAGTAGGCTGATTTAGTAACTGTTTTAATGTGACTGTTGAAACTCAGGTCAGAGTCCATGACTACACCTAGATTTCTGGCTTTATACGTTCTGGCTTGGCTCCAAAAACCATTACCTCAGTTTTGTCTTTGTTTAATTGGAGACAGTTCTGACACATCCAGTCATTGATTTGTTCAATGCACTTACTCAGTGTTTAACTGGAGAATAGTCTCCTGGTGAAATGGTTATGTAAATGTGTGTGTCATCCGCATAGCTATGGTAACTTATTTTGTTGTTCTTCATTATCTGAGCCAGTGGTAGCATGTAGATGTTAAAGAGAAGAGGCCCCAAGATGGAGCCTTGAGGTACCCCACATGTCATATTTGTCAACTCAGATGTGTATTTACCTATAGAAACAAAGTTTTGTCTGTCCTTTAAGTAGGATTCAAACCAATTTAGAACTGTTGATGAAAGTCCCACCCGGTTGCAGTCGGTCTAGTAATATGTTGTGGTCAACAGTGTCAAACGCAGCACTAAGATCTAATAACACTAACACTGAAGTTCTGCCACTGTCAGTGTTTAAGTGGATGTCGTTGAAGACCTTTACAAGAGCAGTCTCAGTGCTGTGGTTTGGACGAAATCCTGACTGGAACACATCCAAACAGTTATTTTGGTGAGCGGAAGGAGGAACCTATTGCGGTGAGCACGTTGCACGTTGTAACTTCCGGTTGTTGTTGTTTTCATCTCCGGGTATCCCGTGTGCCTGTTCTGTTGCTGATAGCTTATTAACTTAAACTTAATCGATCGTTTTAAAACTCTTGATCACGGCAACTGCCTGACGTTGTAATCACACGTTACTACAGCTTAAGCACTCACAACTCTCCTTCTCTTAGCGACTGTAACTCCACAGTTGCCTACACTCTTTTCGGGTTTGCTAACGGTAGCTACTTTAGCTTGATAGCTAGCCATGGCTCTTTCCCCACCTTCTGGTGCTATTTCCTGCTCTTCCTGTCTCATGTTTGGTTACTTCCCGGCCTCCCTTACTGGTAAGGATACATGTGTTAAATGTAGTATAGTTGTTAGGTTGGAGGCGGGAATCATAGCCATAGAAGCCCGGCTCCGCATCTTAGAAAGTAACTCAGTTAAAGTAAAGCCCATGTTAGCATGTGCGGACCGGCAAAATGTAGCTCCTCTTAGCCGTCCCCCGGCAACTCCCGAGCAGCAGGGAGGCTGGGTGACTGTTCAGAAGGGGCATAACGCGAAACCCGCAGGTCCCCACCAACCCGTTCACGTATCTAACAGATATTCCCCACTCAGCGAGACACCCGCTGAGAAGCCAACTCTGGTTATTGGTAGCTCTATTATGAGACACGTGAATTTAGAGACCGAAGCCTCCACAGTCACATGCATTCCGGGGGCCAGAGCGGGCGACGTTGAGGCGCATCTTAAACTGCTGGCTAAAGATAAACGTAAATACAGTAGGATTGTTATTCACGTCGGTGGTAATGATGTTCGTTTACGCCAATCAGAATGCACAAAACTTAATGTGGAGTCGGTGTGTAGTTATGCTAAAACAATGTCGGACACCGTAATCTTCTCTGGTCCCCTCCCCAATCTGATCAATGATGACATGTATAGCCGCATGTCATCATTTCAGCGCTGGTTGTCTTGGTGGTGCCCAGCAAACAATGTGGGCTTCGTAAATAATTGGACAGCCTTCTGGGGAAAACCTGGTCTGATTAAGAGAGACGGCATTCACCCTACTTTGAAAGGTGCAGATCTCATTTCGGCAAACATTTCAGGGCTTTGTGGACGTAATCCATGACAAACTGGAGTTGAGACCAGGAGGCAGAGTCGCAGTCTTACACGCTTCTCTGCGCTCTCTCCTAGGCAGTCACCCATAGGAATCCCGAACCCAATAAAATACCCAATATTAGCGGTGTGTGTGTCTGCCCAAGGACAATTTAATGTAAAACCTAATAGAGGTGTCATACATAATAACCTAATAAAAGTAAATGTAACAACTACTACAGTGCAACAAAACAGGAAGATTAAATTTGGTCTCTTAAACATAAGATCTCTAGCATCTAAAGCAATATTGGTAAATGATTTAATATCAGATTATAATATTGATATATGCTGTCTCACTGAAACTTGGTTGAGACATGAAGAATATGTCAGCATAAATGAGGCCACTCCACCCAGCCATGTCAACACTCATATTGCTCGAGGCACGGGCCGAGGAGGTGGAGTTGCAGCAATCTTTGACTCAAGTTTACTTATCAATACTAAACCAAAATGTAATTATACCTCTTTTGAAAGCCTCGTTTTTAGTCTTACGCATCCGACCTGGAAAACTTTGCAGCCAATCTTATTTGTTACAGTGTATCGTGCACCAGGTCCTTATTCAGAATTCTTATCAGAATTCTCTGAGTTTTTATCAACTTTGGTTCTTAAAACAGACAAAGTAATTATCGTAGGTGACTTTAATATTCATGTTGACGATGATAAAAATAGCCTTACTGTTGCATTTAACTCTATATTAGATTCTGTTGGTTTCTGTCAGAGTGTAAATAAACCAACCCACTGTTATAATCACACTCTCGACCTTGTTCTGATTTATGGTATTGAAATTGAGCAACTATTAGTCGAACCGCATAATCCTGCTTTATCCGACCATTTCTTAGTAACTTTTGAAGTACTGTTACTAGACTACAAAGCATTAGTCAAAAGCTCTTGCAGCAGAAACCTATCTGTTAGTGCTATAGCCACATTTAAGGAAGAGATTCAACCAATACTTAACTCGATAGCATGTCTGCATGTAGGGGAGGAAACTTATACAAAATGTACACCACCCCAAATTGATCATGTTGTTGATAGTGCTATAGATGCGCTGCGAATAAAATTAGATTATGTTGCTCCTTTGAAAAAGAAGAAAATAAAACAACATAGATTAGCTCCATGGCATAATGCCGAAACCCGCAAAATAAAGCAAAAGTCTAGACAACTTGAAAGGATATGGCGTTCCACTAAACTTGAAGAATCTCGTTTAATTTGGCATATTACTCTCAATGAATATAAGAAAGCACTGCGTAAAGCGAGAGCAGCCTACTACTCTTCATTAATAGATGAGAATAAGAATAATGCAAGATTTCTTTTCAGCACTGTAGCCAGGCTGACAGAGAGCCACAGCTCGATTGAGCCTTCTATTCCCTTAGCACTCAGTAGTAATGATTTTATGTGCTTTTTTAACGATAAAATTGTTACTCTTAGAAACAAAATTAATGACCTCTTGCCTTCGACCAGTATAGTGTTATCAACAGCTCCCGAAATCGTAAGTTCTAATATTACACTAGATAGTAAACTAGAATGCTTTTCAGCCATTAACCTTGAACAATTACATTCAATGATTCTCTCTTCTAAACCATCAACGTGTATGTTAGACCCAATTCCAACTAAGCTGTTGAAGGAAGTTTTTCCATTAATTAGCACTTCTTTATTAAATATTATGAATATGTCTTTATTATCAGGCTATGTTCCACAATCATTCAAAGTAGCAGTGATAAAACCGCTTCTTAAAAAGCACAACCTCGATCCAGAGGTTTTAGCCAACTATAGACCTATTTCTAATCTTCCGTTCCTCTCAAAAATTCTTGAGAAAGCGGTCGCAAAACAGTTGTGTGATTACTTAAAAAACAATGATTTATTTGAAGATTTTCAGTCTGGCTTTAGAACACATCATAGCACAGAGACAGCTCTGGTTAAAGTCACAAATGATATTCTAATAGCCTCAGACAAGGGACTTGTCTCTATTCTTGTTTTGCTCGATCTTAGTGCTGCATTTGATACTATCGACCATGATATCCTATTGCAAAGACTAGAGCACTTAGTTGGCATACAGGGAACTGCTTTAGGCTGGTTTAGGTCCTATCTATCTGAACGCTCTCAGTTTGTACGTGTTAACGATGAATCTTCCACGCAAACCAAAGTTAGCCATGGAGTGCCACAGGGCTCAGTGCTCGGACCTATTTTGTTCACATTATATATGCTTCCGTTAGGCAATATTATAAGGAATCATTCTGTAAACTTTCATTGTTATGCGGATGATACTCAACTATATTTATCAATCAAGCCTGATGAAATTAATCATCTAAATAAAATTCAAGACTGCCTTAAGGACTTAAAAACGTGGATGACCTTAAACTTTTTGATGTTAAACACGACCAAAACTGAAGTTATTGTACTTGGCCCGAAGAATCTACGAAACAAATTATCTAAAGACATACTAACTATGGATGGCATTAATTTGGCCTCCAGTGAGACTGTAAGGAATCTTGGTGTTATATTTGATCAGGATTTATCCTTTAACGCCCACATAAAATCAATTTCAAGGACCGCCTACTTCCATCTACGTAACATTGCAAAAATCAGGCATATCTTGCCTCAAAACGATGCAGAGAAACTAGTCCATGCATTTGTTACTTCTAGGCTGGATTATTGTAACTCTTTATTATCAGGGAGTACCAAGAAGTCAATCAAGTCGCTTCAGCTGATTCAAAATGCTGCGGCTCGTGTACTAACCAGAGTTAGGAAAAGGGACCACATTACTCCTGTTCTGGCTGCCTTACACTGGCTCCCTATAGAACACAGGATAGAATTTAAAATTCTTCTTCTCGCCTACAAAGCCCTTAATGGACAGGCGCCATCTTACCTTAAAGAACTCATTATACCCTACTGTCCTACTAGGGCATTGCGTTCCAAGAATGCAGGGTTGTTGGTTGTTCCTAGAATCTTTAAAAGTACAATGGGAGCCAGAGCCTTTTCTTATCAAGCTCCACATTTGTGGAATCAGCTTCCAGTTTGTGTTCGGGCGGCAGACACCCTATCCGTTTTTAAGAGTGCGCTTAAGACCTTCCTTTTTGATAAAGCTTATAGTTAGGGCTGATTAGATTCAGCCCCTAGTTTTGCTGATATAGGCTTAGTTTGTCGGGGGACATCTTACTTCTTCCTTCTCTCTGTCTATACCCGTGTACACTCATGTTCCGATTAACCCAGCTTCCCCAAATGTCTTTCTTTTTGGTGTCTATATACGCTGGGATCCGGAGTCATGGATGATCCTGCGGTCCTGTGTCCTGGATCGCGAGCGCTGGATCTTGAGTCGTGGCTGTGGTCCTGGATCATAGGTCCTGGATGGATATCCTCGTGGATTCATCTTCCTATTATACACACATGCATTTCCAAACATTTGGACTACCTATGTTGCAAATGTATTATCTTTTCAATTTACACACGGCATCTATTGCACGTCTGTCCGTCCTGGGAGAGGGATCCCTCCTCTGTTGCTCTCCCTGAGGTTTCTCCCATTTTTCCCTTTAAACTGGGTTTTCTTTGGAAGTTTTTCCTTGTACGATGTGAGGGTCTAAGGACAGAGGGTGTCGTATTGTCATACTGATATTCTGTACACACTGTGAAGACCACTGAGACAAATGTAACATTTGTGATATTGGGCTATATAAATAAACATTGATTGATTGATTGATTGATTATTTGAATGCAAGAAATTACTCAACTGTTGAAAACTACTTTTTCAATGATTTTACCTAGAAATGGCAGGTTTGATATGGGCCTGTAATAGTTCATTACTGAAGCGTCTAGATTATGCTTTTTTAAGAGCGGTTTAATGACTGCAGTTTTCAGGGCCTGTGGAAAAACACCTGAGTGAAGAGATTTGTTTACTATATGAAGTAGATCTGAGGCCATGCAAGGAAAAACGTTTTTGAAAAACCCTGTTGCAATAATATCAAGGCAGCAGGAGGAGGATTTCAGAAGTTGTATAATTTCCTCTAGGTTTTTATCATTAATCTGATGGAATTGTGTCATGGTGTTTGAATTGATTTTAAGTGGACACAGGGACAACACATTTGCTGTACCTGATGCAGAGGCACTGACTGCTTGTCTGATTTTCTGAATGTTGTCAGTGAAGAAAGAGGCAAATTGCACGCCCTGGTGGATAGAAATTCAGAGGCTACTGACACTGGGTGGTTAGTTAGTATGTCAACGGTAGCAAACAAGGCACGTGCGTTGTTTTTGGTAATGATATCAGAGAAGAAAGACTGTCGGGCAAATTTCAATTCCAAATTATAAAAGGCCAAGTCTCTCTTTATAGATTTCAAAGTGCACCTAGAGATTTGTTTATCGCCACCTGCAATCAGCGTTTCAACACTATTTTTTCTCTGTTCTCACGGTCATGGCCTTTCTCCATGGAGATATTTTCTTCCCAGGCACTTCCTTTACCTTAGTTGGAGCAATGGCATCTATAACATTTTTGAATTAAAATGATCTAGCTCATTTACTGAGATGTTAGCAGGGGAAAGTGTTGAAGAAAAATTCTGAGTAAACATTTCCCTCGTATTTTCAGATAAATATCGCTTTGTGGTTACCTCTTTTTGAACATTCTTGTGAACAGAAATAGAGCTCTCAAAGAAAACACAGGAATGATCAGAGAGTGCAACATCAGTCACCACAACCTTAGAGATATTCAGACCCTTTGAGATAATTAAGTCCAGAGTGTGCCCCTTATTGTGCGTGGGCTCCGTCACATGCTGAGTCAGTCCATAGTTATCAAGAACACAACACAGTTATTTAGCCCCTCTGTCCTGGGGGTTGTCAACATGGATGTTAACCAACAATGACTAAACGGTCAAAGTCAATACACACTATCGACAGCAGTTCAGTAAAGTCATCAAAAAAGCTTTCACAGTATTTGGGTGGTCTATAGATATTTAGGAACAGAGCTTGAGAGGAGCATTTCAGCTGAAGGGCCACATATTCAAAAGAAGCAAAGTTCCCATAAGATGTCTTCCTGCATTGAAGGGAATCATTGAACAAAATAGCAACTCCACCTCCTTTCTTATGCATTATTTTCTGACTTATAAAACTGAAGTTGGGAGGTGTTGATTCGATAAGAACATCTGCACTGTTATTTTGTTCAATCCATGTTTCCGTTAAAAACATAAAATCGAGATTGTGCTCAGTGATAAAATCATTGATTAAAAATGTTTTAAGTTTAAGTTTGTTGAATACACTATCAGTCTGATTTTTTGTGGCAAGCTGTGGCTGACATGGAATCACTTCTAAATTTGATAAACTCACACAACATTTTGAGCACTTCCTGTGTCTAAGCTGATTCATCGCTCTTAATCTATTACCTATCAACACAGATATCGGCAAAGCTACTGGCAGGCAGGGCCCCGGCATGCCCTGGAAAGGGTTGAGTGTGCCATACGCCCTTGAGCCTGGACCCAGCATATATCAGTCAGTGTTTGCGTTTTTTACACACACATTCTTATCAGGCTTTGGAGACAGCAGTCTTGAAGGGGGGGAGGACGTTTTGGTCCGGATGATTGTGGTAGGCATGGTGACGGGGGTGTTGGTGCACATCCAGGGGGAGGAGGTGGGTGACGTAGGCACGGTGATGAAATTGGGGGAGGTGGTGCTTCGGTGATTTTGATGGGCGTCGTTGAGGAGCGGGGGTAAAGGACATGCTGCCAACCCTGCGCATCGACTTAGTTTGGTCTTTGAACTCCAGGAAGGAATTGGTGCCAACCCTCTGTATCTCCTTCATGTGTTCAGCGATCTCCAGGAGGGTGGGCGAGGGTGAAAGGGTGAACGGAGAGTAGAGAGAGCTGTGGGGTGAAGGAAGAGTATCCTCAGAGGTGATAGGGGGGGTGAAGGGCGGTGGAGAATCCTCCATTCAATAATCAAGACATTCCTCAGGCAGTGATAGATTCTTAAGGTTTTCTGAGCGATGTGTTGTGTCTTTCTCTTGTTTTGATTCCTCTTGCTGCTTGTCCTTGGCAGAGGGAACAGATTGATGATGCAGGCAGTTGAATATGTTAGAGATAAACAATTTCACTCCTGACTTGTTCAGGCAAACTCTATTTGCCTTAAAAAGATGTCTGTGGTCCCAGAAAAAGTTAAAGTTGTCAATAAAATAGACAGAATGGTCAGTACAGGCAGTTGAAAGCCAGGTGTTCAGTGCAAACAATCTGCTGAATCTCTCCACTCCTCTTCTGACTGGCGGTAGAGGGCCACTGATGAACACCTCTGCATTTAGAGAGCTGACAGTTTCCAACAAACATTTAAAGTCTTTGTTCAGCACTTCTGACTGTTGTTTCATAACATAATTTGTTCCAATGTGCAGTACCACATTGTTTACAGTCTGATGTTCAGCCCCAATATACAAGATCTTCTCAGCCAAGTCAGAGACCATATCCTTGGCAGGTATACATTTTGCACTGATAGTACAAATGGAAATGACAACTTTTAGAATAATCGATTTTTAAAGAGCTCATGGAGGCAGGAAAGTGAAATATCGGTATACGTTAAAATATATTTAAAGTAAAGGCAATGGACATTTATATTGCAGCCTCAGCGGATGCAGCTAATATCACATTTGGTATTCAATTTGGATAATGGTGACCGACATGAACTCTGGACCAGGGGGGTATACTACGAAGCAGGATTTTCGCTTAGCCGGCTAAATTCAGGGAAAACTCCGGCTTTCTGGTCCTACGAAGCTGGTTCTCTTTTTAGCAGGCTAGATCTCCATGGTAACTTATGCTTAGTGGCTAACCTGGTCGGGACCAAGTTAGGTTGCAGGATAAGAGTTCAACTCAGTGAAAGCACTGCCTGCTGACCTATCAGAGCTCAGTGTGCGGAGTTTAAAGCGATCAAGTCATATTTCAGGAGAAAGGAAATACGGAAAAGCTGCCGATGCAGGAAAGACGGCCGGCAAAAGACTGTGTGAACGTGAACATTAATAGAATATCACCTCCCATCTTCAGAGCAATCTGACTATTATAACATTAGCGTTAAGAAAGCTTACTTAAATATCTGCCACAACATAAGTAACCGGATCAGAGTAACATTAAGTACAGTATATCACTTCATAATGTATCATATATTTTATTATCTGAGTCAGCTGAGCCGTATCTGGCCGTGCAACACTCACAGTGTCACATACTGTATGCAGAAGTATTATTTTAAACAACACATTAAGTTGACGAAACACTCGAGACAAATGTAATTAAAGTCAGATCCACTCGTGTTTTAGACGGGGCAGTGATATCATAAACCTGTTAATGTATTCAAACACTTTTTGTTTTACCAGCTGTATTCACCTTGCAGGTGCAGCTATGTGGCTTTTATCCTGGATAAAGTGTTTAAGTCATGGATGTTTAAACTTTAACTTCTTCATATGTCTAATATTATAGTTGACTTTTCATTCAGGAAGTATGACGCTGCGCTGTCAGTACGCTTCTCCATGTTTGTGATTGGTCGAATGCTCCAAATACCACCCCTTTCATGTGAACGCGCACCTAACTAGATAGGACACGGCTGGCTTGAGCGATCCACTTGATAACCCGCGTCGTAGTACCGTTTAGCGAGAGCGAGTATGTTTTGGATTAGGCCAACCGGCTAACTCAAACATATCCAGGTTAGGTTGAACCAGCTTCGTAGTACAGGCCCCTGGTGAAAGACTGCACTGCATTATGTACAGTATAGACCGCACATCTAACAGCTACTGGACATTTAGGATATTTCATCGAAAACCTTAACAGTTATAATAGTTTTAGTTATTTTGCCAAACATATCTCTACTGTCATTGATCATAAACATATGTAATTAATTGAAAAAGAAGCCTGGCCAGGTTTGCTTTTTCTTTTATAGACTAAAACACATTCTCTCAGGAGGATCAGCAGGACACATTTGGAAATGCATCCTGTAATTTCAATGTCAGCTTCCTGATCTGCACTTAGTTGGAAACTGAGCCTTTTTTAAATCAGCTCTGGAGTACGGATGTTTAAGCCTAGTGGATTACACAGGGAGGAATCAAACCCTTTTGTACAACAATTAAATAATAGATATATTTTTTTCAGATTAATTCACAATTACAAACATGGCAAAAGGATGTGTTGATCACTAGATTCATATGTAATACCAAATGATCAAATGCCTATACTCTGGAAACAGAAACAAAATGTGTAACTGAATATTCAGTTTGGCACAATACGTATATGTGATCACAGTGAGCAGGAGAGGACAAAAAGTATGTTTAACCAACTGAGACTTGCATAAGCACAGAAGCATACCCATCGTAATGCTGACCAGCTGTTGTTGTTGTCTGTGATGCGCTGTTTTTGTTATGTTTAGACCAAAACAGTGTGTGTGTGGGTGTGTGTGTGTGTGTGTGTGTGTGTGTGTGTGTGTGTGTGTGTGTGTGTGTGTGTGTGTGTGTGTGTGTGTGTGTGTGTGTGTGTGTGTGTGTGTGTGTGTGTGTGTGTGTGTGTGTGTGGTGTGTGTGTGTGTGTGTGTGTGTGTGTGTGTGTGTGTGTGTGTGTGTGTTACTGTTCCAGTAATTACAATCAAAGGAGGTGTTTGTTAATCTCTGTTTTATGATAATAAGTAATGTCATCCCTAATAATATATTATCATTAGTGTTACAATTAATCTCACATAAAGACATACTATAATTTCCATCCATTTGCATTACTGTCAGGGTTATATTTAACTTTGCCCAAGCATGAGATAAATGCATTATTATTTATTATACAACATTTAATTGAATTTAATAATCATATACTTCCTAATCATCCTCCTCTAACTATATAACAAATGAATATCTAAGGACCCCTGCTGTAATTCAGCTGTCTGGCAAATGTGAGTTTCACACCGGGACTGAAGTGTTTCCTGATTCATGGTTTCATTCATGATTCATTCATATTTCAAGATTTGAAATATGTTGCAGCATCGCAACTGGGGTTCCACCCTTTGAATGATGCAGTTGTAGAGAAGCTGACATTTGTGTGAAGTTTGAAAAATGAAAAGATGTTTGTCTGATTTATGAGCTTCCAGTTATGAGCTGTCAGACAAATCGTTACATTGAGATACGTGAAGCTGAATGTATGAAAAGTTATCTTTTCTCTGACTTTAATAAATATGTACTATAATATTGTTTAATATCACAAGCTGGAAAGCTATTTCAACAGACCCTTCTGAGCTCATAACACAGAAAAGATAGAATCAGCAAACGTCTGTTATCATAAAAAAATATAACAAAATCAAACAACATACTTTTATTCTGGGTCTGACGCTTAAAATGAACAATGCTCCTCTATTATTAATTCACAGATTATACTAAAATTATTAACCCTAACCCTTTAATCTCATTTAACAAGTTCATATAACATTCCCTTGGATTTGTGACTGCACTCTTTAAAGCGTCCAACTCTGAACTCATTTTATTTTGTAAAACTAGCAAGGACGTGAATTAAAACACATCTACAAACAACTGCCCATTTCTAGTGCTTGCAAAATCTCCAAACAAAAGTTCTACTTATTATTTTCTTCCTCCCTTAGAAACCCAAAAACATCTTTAATAAAAGAAAGGAGATCTTTTGTTGTCCTTCCTGCAGTGTAACACAAATCCTAACACTGCTGCTTGAAATGAGTTTCTACCCATCCAGTAAATGTTAATATAGATGGGCTGTGTTTGACAATAATGCATATATTGAGCTAAAGTCAAACATCTTTTCATTACACGCTCCCTTACACAGACAGGGCTTGATGGATTTCTAGTGCATTATTGAAAAATGCAGAGAGAAAAAAAACAGATTTCTATGCAGAAGCAAAGCTGAAAAGACACATATCCTCATATTGACCTCTAGTCTTTGTTCCTGTGCTTGTTTATCATCTTGATATTACTGCTATCCATTTTATTTCATTTCATTTGACTTCGACGTGGTTATATTTTTCATATATTTCTGTCAGTGATACGGATAGCGATAATAAAATATTTGTGCTGTCATGTTTGCTTGGTAACTTTGTTCTTGATGTTTTTGACAAATATGGATTCTGATCATAAATATGCTGTTATAGATCATGAATGAGAGAAAACACCCAAATCAAAGTCCAGAATAAAATGCAAGGCATCACTATGATACTAAATGTATACCAACATATGTGACTGTATGAATAACAATTTAAATACAACAGTAGAGCTGGCCTTAGCCATTCTTTGAACAAATGTTAGTTAACTGCCAATACGTTCTTTATTTCTGTAAAAAAAATCATACTTAAAGATCCCCTATTATACTGTGTCTCAGCAATATATTATAGGTCTCAGATATATACCAAACATGTCTCTGAAGTGTTTGGCTCGAAATACCAAACAGTTCACCCAGGCTTCCCATAAACCCCTCTGTTTCAGCCCTGTTTCCAAAGTGCTGATTCTCTGTCTTTTACTTTAGATGAAAATAAGGAGCCACTCCCCACGCCCCTCTGAGAGATATTTGGATAAAAAGAACACAATGGTGCTCTAGGAGGAGATTCAGGTGATAAGGTGTGGGGGGGGGGTTACCTTGGTTGGTGATTGGCTAATGGTTACACAAGCCACACCATCGTTATGACATCACAAAGTGGACAAAATCTGATCAGCTCATTTTCAGACAGGTTTTTATATAAATGGATCAGGACAAAAAGTTAGAGAATCTTTTTTCCTGAAACGTTCAGAATCTCTTTACACAGAGGGGACACATGTTGATGTGTAAAATACATGAAAAAGTGAATTTTGCATAATACAGTAGGTGACCTTTAACTGAAATGTTATAGTTATATAAATATGTCTGTGTGATACAAGTATAACACACACACACACACACACACACACACACACACACACACACACACACACACACACACACACACACACACACACACACACACACACACACAGAGTGCTGACCCTGCTCACCTGTAAATCTTGTATCTGGTAGAAAATCCCTGCTGGAACCTCTCTCTGAACTCTGTGTACTCTGGACATCTGTGGAAAGGTCCCTTCTCCGACAGCAGCCAGTCCAGCTGCCCCCCGCTCTGCCTCGTGTTGAAGCCCAGCGCCGAAGAGCCGGACGGGGACGAGGACGATGATGCGGACGAGGAGGATGACAAGGAACTGTGTGACACCTTCCCACCGTGTACCGCGCCACCCACTTGTTCAGCTCGGGTGGAGCACGGCGTCCATAGCAACACCCAGGGCAACCATAGGAGCATCAAGGAGGACGCCGACCATCTAGCAAGGCAGGTGGAGCCATGGGAGCACCTCTCTTTTCTCATCGGCCAAGGAGTTGCCATGGTCCAGGTGGTGATGTACTAGGGCACCTGAGACCGGCATTTCTTCTGACAGTCCCCTCCCACTGGCCTGGAAAAAACATGACAGAAATATATGGCTTTAAAATCATTGTAAGAAGCATTTCAATTCACAGTTTTGATGTTCATGATGTGTCTATCCGTACATAGTGAATTATGAAGGCAGCACATTTCCCTCAAAGTGTTATTTACTGTACAGTATAGCGTTTACAACAATCATAGCAGTGTGAATCAAGTCTGCTCTAAATGTGCACATTAAAGGTATTGTTAAGCCATAAGCATTGTTAAATAACTTTTGTTGTTTGGTGTGATTAATGGCCCTATTTAGGGTTAAAGTTTTTCATATCTTGACGAAATCCAGACTGGACTTCACTGACTTTCGTGTGCACCTAGCCACATAATATGTTTGTATGTCTGGCAACCAGATCATAAATCAGACCAGGCTCAATACAAATCAGGCTCAACACAACATCAGTCTGGTGATAGTGGTTATACACCTAAACCAATCAGGTTAATCCTGTCATCAATATATGGTATTCAGTGGATGTATGTGTGATATTTTACTTAATATACTGCATCCACTGCCTAAACTAATTAGGTAAATGATCTCCTACATTTCCCACAATAATTTTACACAACCTCCAGACAATAAGTATGACCTAAATCCAAATGGCTGAGACTGTAATACATGACAGGATTACAATTAACTTAAAAATACATAAGTAAAACCTCAAGTCAAACACAAGAACAACAATTCCTTGTCACAAAATACTGTCTCTTATAATTTCTGCCAGGTTGACTGACAGCAGTTTAGAATCAGAATACCTTTATTCGTCCCAGAGAGGGGACATTTATAATATCAGTTTGTTTCTCATTGCTGGGATCATTTGTTCACTGTTTTGTCAAATGAAATCAAGAAAAAGTTACGAGAATCATGGATTTTTACTGGTATTTGTATGAACTACTTAATTTCTGGAATCGTGACATCCCTTATCATTTGCGCAACACCTCTCGGGAATCAACCATGTGACGGAGAAGATAGCGGTTGTAAATTATGCCATAAGCAATCACATTATTTGTGGCTAAGGGTTGGATATGAATCACAGTGACAGCTCTGACTGCTTTCACTTTTTTTATGCTTGGTGTGTTTGGACAGGGATGTCATCATCCACCTCCATATGATCAGGAGTGTTAGCAGCACACACAACAACACATCAGCACAAATCACACTGGAGCTCAAGTGTGAACTGTCCGATTTGAACACCACATTTCCTATGTCTTGTATTCAGTTGATGCAGAGGAACACACACTGTATTAACACTTTCTTCAAGGTGACACTTTGACAGTGCCCTGCAGATGAGCCGAGGCTTGCTCCCCATTTTACTGTTAATGAGAAGAAGGATTTCTGGGCGGAATCTTCAGGGACAAATCAGCATTTCCGAACGGATATGCAAAGTAGTGAATAGGATGCTTGAAGTGGATTGGGATCTCAAGTATTCCCTGTTTATCTTCCAAACAAATTAGAGAATTAATTTCAGGTGGATAAATGCACGCTCAGACTTGAAAACAATACTCAGGGCACTGCATTTTTAATTTTCGCTCTCGCTACGCCGAGAGATTACTGCACTTTGAAAAGGCAATTAGCAAAGTCATCTGTCAAATGAATGTATTTATGAAACTAAGGGCAGGATGAGAACAAGATGAATGGGATGGTATAATGGTATGTTTCCTTCTACTGTCTAAGGTAGAGCTGCTGCTGATTACAAATGTGCTAGTGGATATCTAATTGTTCTGGTCTGTTGTTTGTAGTGTAAAAGAGCAATAAGAAATTGTTGTTTATTTTGTATCTATATTATGTTGAAGTTTAGGGTCACAGTAGTTAGTTTTGATTCAAATGCGGCATAATTGGATTTAGCTGTTTAAAATTATTGCACGTTGGTTGTCATAATTAGTTTTACTTTTGTTCAATACTGGCAGATTGCAAAAGGAACCATAGATCTGTGATGAAAAACACATAAACAACATCTGTTCATGTACTGTTTGTATACTTGTTTTGCAGCTCTGATCAAGCTACTTTATTTGAAAGAGCTGTTATTTTCCCTTTTTGAAGGGCGGTGCAATCCAGCCAATTTAACTTCAGTTCTTGACGTGGTTTCTCATAAACATATGTTTGCAGTCTGATCATATCCAAGCACAACATACTTTTTTGCAGATGGAATTTGACTTCAGGGAACATGAAATCATTAGAGATCATTCCTGTAAAATAACAAAGTGTTCTCTGTTACACTGACTGAAACAACACACAACAAGTTAAGACCAAACAATAAATAAAATAGTTTTTGATGAAAACAATGGATGTGAGATGAACATTTAAAGGAATGAAAGAAAGCATGTGAAAGAAAAAAGAATAGGGGCTATAGAGAGTAAACGAATGGCAGGATGGAACCATAGGCGCTTTCACACCGGAGTACTTTTCCCTTTTAGTTCCGATAGTTCCTGGGATTTTGCGTTCACACCAAAAAGATCTGGAACTAGAACTTAACTTCATGAGAACTTTGTCCCCCCTTTTTAGACCCTGTTAGAGAGCAGGTACTTTCCTGAAACCCCTCTGTTTCAGCCCTGTTTCCAAAGTGCTGATTCTCTGTCTTTTACTTTAGATGAAAATAAGGAGCCACTCCCCACGCCCCTCTGAGAGATATTTGGATAAAAAGAACACAATGGTGCTCTAGGAGGAGATTCAGGTGATAAGGTGGGGGCGGTATTACCTTGGTTGCTGATTGGCTAATGGTGACACAAGCCACACAATCGTTATGACATCACAAAGTGGACAACATCTGATCAGCTCATTTTCAGACAGGTTTTTATATAAATGGATCAGGACAAAAAGTTAGAGAATCTTTTTTCCTGAAACGTTCAGAATCTCTTTACACAGAGGGGACACATGTTGATGTGTAAAATACATGAAAAAGTTAATTTTGCATAATACAGTAGGTGACCTTTAACTGAAATGTTATAGTTATATAAATATGTCTGTGTGATACAAGTACTTTCCTGGGAGAAAAAGCTTCCCATGTCTGATTGGCTGGGCGAATTGTAAACCACACCCCGTAAAACTCAGAAAAGTTTTGTGAAGCCGCCATTGTATTTGCTGGCATTAGCATTATTAGCATTTGCATTAGCCCAGCGCACCAACGGAGAGAGACTAACTTATGGCAACACAAAAAAAACATGGGAGCGGTGGAGATGAGGAGGTGTCTGCGTTCTGCGATTTACTCGGAAGGCTTCAGTAGAAGCTGCTGAGGAGGACATTTGAGGAGATGGTGAGAAAGCAAGGCCGTAAAATCACATGCGACCCCAAACACATCCTGTATAGAGAGTTTGAGTTGCTGCCCTCGGGGCAGAAGGTATAGATTACCAAACTGTAAATTGAACAGGTATAAGTTTTCCTTTGTTCCATTGTCAATCAAGCTGCTGAACAGTCAGAAACAATTGTGATTATGTGAGTTGTTGGGAGGTGAAATGTTTACAGTGTAGTTTGTGCAATCGAGAAGGTTAAATAGGGGAAGTGCATTATGTGTAAATAGGCATGGACACAATAGGGATAGTGCAATTTGACGGACACTATGCATAGGTGCAATAGGGAAAGTGCAATATTGATTTGTGTATGAATACAATACGGGAAAGTGCAATATTTGATTTATGTATAAATACAATAGGGAAAAGTGCAATATTTGATTATGTATGTGCAATAGGGAAAGTGCTGTACCTGTATGTTTCTTGTTTGTTTCTTTGCCATGTGATATGTGATCTCTGTTAGTACTTGGTGTGAAAGCGCCTATTGAGAGCGAGTGGTAACTGTTTAGAGCAAAGACCTTCAGTGTGTGCCTATACAATACGGAATCCTTTGGTATTTCTTCTCTGTATCGCCGTTGTACAAGACCTTCCCTTTCTCTACCCTATATTTCCTTTCTTTCTCAGATATGTCATTGTTTCCACTCCATCTCACTTTTTTTTCTTATCCCAACTGTCATTGGTTTATTCTTTCTCTGAACAATCATATTAAAAAACCTAAACCATTCAATCCCGGTGTAATCTGTTCCCTTTTCGTAGGATTTTCCTTCCCTCCTTTTGATGAATATAGATTATACTGTAAATGCGAGGCAGCTAACACATGTTGGAAGTAATATTGATTCAGACAATAATTCCTGCATTGGTTTTCCTCATCTATGGAACTGTGAGATTTGCCTTTCAAATGATGTTCTGTAACTTCCAACAGAAATAAGCGAACCCAGGAACTGCCAGGCCTCCCTCTCCTCTGAGACTTCCCGCTAATTATAAAATGCATAAAACATTGTGCGGATGCCAGCGAGACAATGGGGAATTTTTTTTAATGTTTTGCCTTGACATTTAATGTTCGCCTTGCATTATTCACACACCCTTTGCCTATTTACCCTTCTCTTTCTACCAATTTAGGGAAAGCAGGAAGTAAGGTAAAAAAGGCACAAACATCTTAAATCCATATTGAAGAAGAGGGGGGAAAGGAAGGGTGTCAGGGCATCAAGGTGGAATGGAAAAATCGACCACGTGTCGCGTTTAAATAACATCTCGGAGAGTCAAGGGGGAGCCACGGCTTATGTTTATTGGATTTTTTTCCCACAGCTTTCACCAGGCTTTGCGAGCAAGGAGTGAGTTGTTCTACCGTGTTTGCACAAAAAAGGGAGACGGGGAGGGGAAATTAGAAACATGGGGCAAAGCTCAGAAAAGCTGGGGAAAGCGGTGACGGAAAGACATGGGGGAGAACACAGATTGAAATCATGTTAAACTGGAAAAGAGGCTCTTGAAAACATGAGTGACCAAGGTGAAAAGGGTTTGGCTTGCATACGCGTGTCAATAATTATGCTATGGGTCAGAGTTCAGAAAATGATTTGGAGAAACCAGTTTCCTGGCTTTTAGCTTTTCCGAGTCAGGCAAAATGACAACCTCCATTGTTCTCTGCAGCCCACAATCTGAGTAGCACCTGGGAATTCTTATTACATTTGACACACACATGTGTTTCATATCCGTTTGTAGCTGTGGATATCTGGTCAGATTCTGTGCACGCCTGCATACGCTGCCGAGCACCTGGCCGAGCCCTTGGCAAACATTCGACCTGAGGGAGGTCCATCAGCATTAGAGGCCAGCTGTATTCCTCAACCCCAGCAGCTCACTACTCACCTCTCAGCATTTATGCGAGTCAGCAGCAGTAGCCGGCCAGCAGCGCACCTGCTCTACCCCCCTGTAATTCTGGATCACCGCACACTGAGGCCAAAGGGGGAGGCAGGGAGGAAATGGGAAACAGAGAGTGACAGAGAGAAGAGCTGGACAAAAGCTCGCGGAGGAGGATTGATGCTAACGAAACGGGATGAGAGTCAGAGAGACACACACAGGGAGGTTAAGAGAGAGCGACAGATGGAAAGACAGATTAATCTAAAGGCAGAGACAAAAGAGAGGAATAAAATGAGAGAGACAGAGAGGAGCTCACATCTACATGTTGATGTTGGCTCCATTTGGAGGGAGAGCTAACGCCTGCTGGAGGGCATGGTGTCAAGTGGATGCAATATTTACCTGCTTTAGAGGTTTGATTTGGTGAAAAGCACATCAGGATTGACAAGACCCGCAGCTTGTGAGCCAATTTATTTTTCTATTAAAATTCACTTGTCGTATTTATTTAATTTAGATTTTATTATTTACTTCCTATATTTGAGTCATGGCCATAGGAGAGCCAATTTGCTTAGAGAATGGGACAAAAATCGCAAACGCGAGTTGCACATATAATGAACCTCATACAAGCTGTTCATGCAGTGTTTAAACATTAAAGGTCACCTTTTTCCTCAGTATAGGGTATGACCAAAATGTCTATTCTGTAATGGATACACTAAATGATCGATGTGTTACAATAATAATAAAAGAATCCATTCCTTTATTAGTCGGTCAACAGAATGTTATTGTGTGTGTTAATTGACAGATCGTTTCAGTTCCAAGCAACAGTAACAATCAACTTAATTTCTTTGGAAATTGAAGGTACAACCTTGGGCTTTAAGAAACTAAAAGATAAGATCTTAATCAATTAATTAAGAAAATCATTTGCAGACTTATCAATTATATTAATTGCAGCTTTACAATATTGATCTATTAATGTTCTGCTTAAAAATGTTCCATCATAAATTGCATCAGAATGAAAAAAAAAATACAATTTCAGACCTTTAAATCTATTTATCTCCAACCTTCACCTGAATGGTAAGTAAATGTGGGCAGCACCGTTTAGATAGACCAGTTAGACCTGTGTGCACATGTGGCTCTTTGAATAAGCACTGCTATGTATGGCTTTTAATGTCTGACAGCTTGGCCTCAATGTTGCTTTAAAGTATTTTCAGATTTGAATTATAGCAATGTAATTATCTTTGTAGAAAGTGATATTTCCCAAGTTGTTCTGCCGAGCGAGTTCAATATATTTCCATTTTGAAACGCTAATATGACTTGTGTAAACAAGCCTCATAATAATAAATAGCGAAACCCGTATCATCATCTGTCAGTGTGAGGAGATCATTTTGACAAGTTTGGATGGTATTCTTCCTACTCAATGAAAGCAAACACAAATGAATTTGGCAAATTGTCACAGCACTAAGGGTCCCTTTACAGACTTTTGCAATCATTGTTGTTGTTTTTTTAAGGGCTGATAAAGTGACTTGTTAACAAACTCAAAAAAAAAAGTCATGACTAAAGCAGGGAAAGGTAGATAATGTGTCCGTCATAACTCCTACATTAAGCTGTCAGTACTTTTTGAGTACACCTAAAGCTCTGCCAACTAAGCTAGCTTAGAACAATGTGTTGGCAATTCAGGGAAAGACGACTGATTAAGGATAACGAGTGTACTGCAATTTAAAAGTGTGACTGGATAAATCATGTGAGGAAAATAGAAAGGGCTAAGAAAGGGCATCTGATAAAAAAGAAAAAGAGAAACGTGTAATTGGCATTTGCTGATAGTGCCGACAGCCTGTTTTCATACAGGCATTTTCTGGTAAACCCATCAGTCTCTAAAACACACACACACACACACACACACACACACACACACACACACACACACACACACACACACACACACACACACACACACACACACACACACACACACACACACACACACACACACACACACACACACACACACACACACACACACACACACACACACATTATCACAACAGCATGTCTGGATTGGGAAGCAGCAAGGCTAGCAATAATGTCAGTATAATGCTGATAATGTCAGGAGGGACACTCTGATGGGCTATGGTTGGGGTACTGTGCAAAATGATAGACTGTGCATATCATTTGTTACAGCCATGTGTGTTACTGTTATCAGCAAGCTCCCTGGTCAATCTCCAGCTAGACACAAACAGCCATATGGTCAATTAAGGCCCATCAATACCTCTGTTAACATCTTTACCAGCAGATAATTAAGAAAACCACAGCCTGTCAGCAGCACACTCTGCTGAAAGTCATATGATCCCCCCTCATGATTGCCCACCCGCTGATGAGTGTTATAAAGTCAGATTATGCAGTTTATGTAAGATCTAGTTTGACTTGAGTGTTATAACAATACGTTTAATTCTTTATGCATAAGTTGGATGTTACAATTATGTCATTATAGTATCAAAATTATCAAGCCAATTGTAAAAAATAAGCTAAATTGAAAAAAAGAAGTCAGATTGAAAAAAAGAAGTCAGATTGAATTGAGGTCTAGGACAAAATGAACCTACTTCTCAGTTAATATATATATATACTTATATATATATATATATATATTTATATAAGTAAAACATTTTTCTAATGGGTTGGTGGTCTGAATGGCTAGTTTCAAGTGTACTTTAATTCACCACCAATGTTACATTTAGCATTTTGATAGCCTGATTTGTCTTTTTCAGCCTTTTTACATAACTTAATTAAAGTGCTTACCCTTCAATGGTAAGGTGTGTAAGGTGTGTTTCCTTATCTTGCTATAAAAGCTGTTGTCATGAATCAGGCTCAACATTCAGTAACAGGCTTTTTGAAAAACATCTTAATCCTGTTTATCATAATTGGCAGCAATGCTGTTACTCCAATAAACCCAACTATAAAACAAGGCACTGGTCACAAACAATGTATACATACATGTTTTAGACTGTAAACATTGAGTAAATGTATAATGTCATGTCACTATGTTGCACACATGCAGGTTACAGGAGACAGAAACAGAGGTACGGTCCAAACCCAGACTAGAATTACCCAAAATAGAAGTGTCTCAGTGGTTTGCATGTTAGAGCCTTAGTCATTAATCCTCTGTAACTTTGTTGACATTCATTAAAGTAAAGCTTGAATAATTAATGGGAACTAGTGCATCAGTCCAAACGTACGGATTACCTGCCTTAAACTGTTTAATTTAAGAATCAGGGAAACAATCTCAAATCCATCAGTTAGGTGAATAATAAGGTGACTTGTAGGGATTGAGAAACTTTCATTAACATCTTAAATTAAGGTTGCATTAACTAATGCATTCCAAGGATGAGCAATATATCTTTTAATGATTGTATTGTTGGTGAGAGTGTTAGCACAGGAGAATTACATTTCAAGGGCTTTCATAGTGTATTTGCAGCACGAGATATTTGTATGGTTACAATCCTGCCTTGCTCGCCTTCTTTTCCCCCTTTCCCTAACCCACTCCTCCTTGTTCCCCCCCCCCCCCGCCTTCTTTTTTATTTTCTCCATCTATTGGCCTGATAATTACACAAGCTGCTGACTACTCAAGCAGCCCCATACAGTCCCTACTGCATATGCATACTGCAACATATCCTTTATTAGCTGCTTGCTAGTTTAATATCTTCCAAATAGGTCCACCAGCAGGCTCATGGGCTTCAGTTGATATTCTGCTGGCAGCAGCATAAAGGGCTGTGGGGGATGGGGAATTCAAATTACACCATACCATGCAGCAATATACTTTAAGCTCATCTGAGGCTTGTTCATAATATACATGAAATTGACTCAAGCCAGTATATCTGTTTGCGTGAACAATCCACTTTTTACGATGATGCCGAGTAGTCTCTTATGACAAATAACTAACTCTAGAAACAACTTAAATAGTGGATAGAAATAGAACAAAAAGTAGCAAGATTGGAAATGTAAGCTGGCAAATACATTAGTTATTTGGAAAGAAAACTAAAAACCGCACTAGAAATATTTCTGATTAATTTGAAGGGGTCTTTCAGCGCTTTGTTTTGGTATACCAACTGTGTTGTTGTTGTTGTCAATGTGATGTTTTTGGATTGTTTCACTACACTCATATGGCCAAACAAATGTATTAAAAAGGTAACATTTTTAGCATTTATGGTGTATTTCATTTTTTCCAAACCTCAAAAACAGATATAAAATATCTATTAATAAAGATATATTGCTGCCGTTTTCATACCTGATTTAAACTGTTCATGACGTACCCCCACAGTATAACTGCAGGAAAAAAGCAACCTTTCAAAACTACTGTTCCAGTACAAAAGCAGTAGAACAATTAAGAAACAAATGTCAGATGTCATGACCTACATAGTAGTAGTATAGCTATTATTTACTGATGCTAAATGTATATTGAGTGCTGCCTGCATAAAAAAAAAACAGACAGTGAGCTCACAGACAATTACCACGCTCTTGGCAAGTCAAATCTGTAAATAAACAAACAAATGGCGCATGATTGCACACGTATCGAGCTTCTTGTGTAGCCATCAGATACTTACCAGTCTGGCCCTGAAGGTTAATAGTACAGCCATGCAATTAGTACTGGTTCAAATGCAGCTGTAATGATTATTTCCACAATTACACAGACAAAAAGGCTTTGACTGCAAACACTAACTAACCACATTGTCATTGTGATATTGGCTGGACTGACACACATTCAGTGCCGCACATAGAAACCACATTGTTAAACAGACATACTCATTAATGAGCTTATGGTGGCTTTTGTGGACACAGCTGTTTGAGTGAGTAATATACAGATTCTAGATTTACAGAGTCACTTCTTCATGAAATTAAATGAATACCTTCTCACTAGGCAGCTATTGTAGTATGACATTTGGATGATATTGGAATCCCTAGATGGATTTGCTGATTGAATTTGTGCAATTACTCGCTTTTGTTATCGCTATTTTGATAGATAATGGCATATTTCTGTTCATTTGAAACTTGTGGTTGATTGAGTTTTGACCTACCTCAAATTACTTTTTATATAGATTCCTTTGCGTTGTTTAAAAGTCTCAGAAATGGTCTCACCACAGGTATGTTTGCACCTCAATCACTGCAACCATCAGTGGCAACAGCGTTGACGGGCAGCTTTCATTAATCAGCCATGTCACTTCTGCCATCTACCAATACTGATAAGTTGACACAAACAACCATTAATGAGTAGAATTAGCCATAGCTGAAGGGCCAACAGACATTAAAGGAAATCCATCAACAAACAAACAGCTGGATGTTTGCCGCTGGATCGCATCACTTACAGCCATCAGAAGCTTCCAGTTGGTCTGACAGACATGAAGGACAAACCAAACCCACAACCTGAGGTCAGTGTGCTGGATATTTTATTTCCTCAACCAATGTTTCATGTTTTGTACAGTACACACATACTATTATTCCAGTCAATTAAAATAGAAAGAGCCTCCCTGGCAGTCGTTTATTCAATACATGATAATGCTTGCATGCAAACTAGGGGTGTAACGGTATCCGTATTCGTCCCGTACCGTCACGGTTCGGATGTCACGGTTCGGCACACGACGAATACGCCTTTTTTTTACGAGAACAATCCACTCCTACTTTTCTTCAGCACTCCGTTGCAGAAGCATTGACAGGCAAAATAAGTTATTTTAAGAGATACTTACTGAAAAGCAAACATTCCTCCTAAAAAAGCTTTGTTTTTCTGGTAAGATGGAGACTGGGCAGGAAAGTCAAGGCTGCGTTAGGGATTGCCTCGTATGCGGGTCGGGCTACATTATGAGCTTTGACAGGGACTCACAGTGTGAGTCCTGCCTGGGAATAGAGCATGCGAACGCTGCTCTCACACCCGGGGTATCATGCTCGCATTGTGCCCGTCTTCCGCTGGCCCTCAGACAGCAGAGAGCGGACGCTCTCGCTGCTGCAGCTGCCGAGGACGATTGGCCCGTCCAGGAGGAGTACTCCGGGGACAAAGCCCTTGATTTCCTGGATCCGAATGGCGGGCACGAGTCGGACGACTACGTCCCCTCCATTCAGGGATCACCGGGTGAGGAGTCCCCCATTATCTCTCCCCTACGGACGGAGGAGACAGATAGGGGACCCGGTGTAAGTCCAGTGTATGATCCCGTGATCCCTATCTCCGCCACCACGGCGTTGCCGTCGATTGGCGGGATTCTCCTGGAACTTCCGGAGATTATATCCAAGGCGGCCACCTGGAGAAATCTCCCCGTTCCCCTAGCTCAGGAGAGCTCGCCTCCGGATGACATGTCCGGGGTGTTCTCCCGGGTACACAGGGTAAGGAGTGACCCGGTCACATACTGGCTGCCACCAAAGATCGATTTGTCGCCCGACAGACGGACAGAATGCACCAGTGTGTGTTTCAGGTGTCAGCGGCGGCGAACAATATAGCGTTGCTGTCAAACTCCATGGTGGAAATGTCCGAGCGGTCAAAAACTATGTCCTCATTGGAGGCTGAGGAGATAGGGAAGGCGGCCAGTACTGCACTTACACTGTGCGCAGCAGTCGCAGTCTCGCAGGCGCGGATTGCGGCGTGGGCGACACAGGTCCACCGGTATCTCTGGCTACATTAGGGGAATATACTGGAGGGTGCAGGAAAGGATCTGCTGGAGGCTCCAATCAGTCCGGACGGACTATTTGGACCACAGTTCCACACCATGGTGGAGACTATGAAATCTGCGGCAGAGCAGGCAGATGACATAAGGCGTCACGCTAGCTGGCTTCGGGACAAACGGCCTCAGCGACAGCAGCGGCAGCAACGACAGCACCCGCAGCCCCCGCAACAGTCTCAACGGGGGCAGCGCGGACAGCGGCGAGAACAGCAACGGCGTCAGAATCGCCCTTCGGCAACTGCAGGGGCTTCGTCCCAGGTCTCCACTCCTCCGCCGCAGAGACAGGATCTGCAGGCGACGAGCCGGAGGGGAAGGAAGAACCCCCGCTCCTGGTCTGCTCCTCCGAGTGAACCTCCGAGGAAGCAGAACCGAAGATGACTCTTTGGGGGGGTTATGTGGGAAGAGAGATTGGTCAATAAAAATGATTCAAATCTCAACAGTGTGTCTATAGCAACTGTGTCTCACGTATCCCTCACACTAGTCAGGCTGGCTGCCATTAATCAATTGCAGCAGGACTTGTTGCATAATCCCTCTGTTTTTAACCTGTCAGTTAATAGACAGAGGGACTCAGTGTTTGAGCCAGCGGTTTCTAATCTGTCGGTTAGCAAACAGCTAGGCTCGCTGTATAAGCCTGCGGTATTTAACCAGTCGGTTATAAAACAGCAGGGCTTGACATTTAAATCGGCCGCTTCTATCCTTTCGGGTAACAAGCAGCGCGGTTTTTCCTCTGTCTCAGTTGTGCCTACACACAGTCGTATTAAGCCTAGCGCGGCTATTACACACGAGGTGAAAAGCACTGCACACACCTCCGCGAGTTGGAGCATAAATCCGCCTCAGGGTCCTGTTTATGAGCTTTTTCCTAAACAGAGACAGGATGAGAGTCAGTGTGTGATGCAGCGTGTGGAGACCCCTGCACAGCCCTTTAGTTCGGGGCCCCCCTTGGGTTGCTTCACAAGCAACGGCGGCGAGGGCTCTGGCATGGCTTGTCACCATGACTACCACAGCACAACACAAACAGGTATGCCCGCTCTCAGAGCGATGCCCAGAGCGATGCCCAGAGCGATGTCCAGAGTGGAGGCGGCTATGTTTAATGGACGGATGGATGAGCAGGCTGATCAGCAGAGGTTACTCTCTGCAATTTGCCTTACCCCCCCCCGCAGTTCGAGGGGATTCGGGAAACACTTCTGTCATCCCAAGAACAGTGTCTTGCGCTCCAGTCAGAGCTGCGGAAACTCCTGTTAAAGAGAGCAATCTCCAGGGTTCCGCAAGGGGAAGAAAATCAGGGGTTTTACTCCCGTTATTTTCTTATCCCGAAAAAGTCCGGGGGATGAGACCCATCCTAGATCTGTCAGCATTCAACAGAGTGATACAGAAAAGACCGTTTCACATGCTGACAATCAAACAGGTAATGGAGTGTGTGCACCAGGGAGATTGGTGCACTTCCATAGACCTAAAGGATGCTTACTTCCACATAACCATCATCCCAAAACACAGGAAATGTCTGCGCTTTTCATTCCAGGGAATAGCTTACCAGTTCAATCGACTGCCGTTCGGATATTCCCTGGCTCCACGCACTTTTTCAAAGTGTGTAGAGACGGCACATTTTATCTGGATGACCTGCTGTTGCTGGCTCGCTCCAGAGAGGAAGCTGCTTTACAGACGGTACAACTCGTATCTCACCTGTCAAGCCGGGTTTCATAATCAATTGGGAGAAGAGCTGTCCTCTTCCCTCCCAGATCATCATGTATCTGGGAATGGAATTCAACTCAGCCCGCATGAGAGCACGACTCTCACAGCGGAGAGTGGAGAATTTGACAGCTCTCCTCAGGCGCGTCACACCCGGCAGGGTGGTGACAGCCCTTTCCGTGATGCAGCTGTTGGGCATGATGTCAGCTGGTCACGTGGTGATTCCCCTGGGTCTCCTTCACATGAAGAGACTTCAGAGGTGGTTTATTCGCCTGCGAATCGACCCCGTGCGTCAGAGGAGACGCAGGGTGTGCATTCCTCTATCCATAGGTTTGGATCTGACCTACTGGAAAAATCCCCACATCCTGTCCGTGGGGGTTCCCCTCGGCAGGGTGACGTCACACACCTCGGTGTTTACGGACGCATCGTTCTCAGGGTGGGGGGGAACATGCATGTCGCAGGCAGTGGGGGGACAGTGGCCGCCGCACATGTCCCTTCATATAAACACGCTGGAATTACTCGCCGTATGGAGAGTAATCCAGCACTTCACCCCGTTGCTGTGGAATCATCATGTGTCGATTCGAACAGACAACAAGACGGTGGCAGCCTACATAAATCGTCAGGGAGGTGTACGGTCAGAGCAGCTGCTGAACACAGCCAGACGGCTGTTGTGCTGGGCGCGCACACACATACTCTCGATCAGAGCAGCATATATTCCCGGCGAGCTGAACAGAGGGGCAGACCTCATGTCCAGAGGAGGTCCTCAACAAGGGGACTGGAGCCTGCACCCCGAGCTGGTCTCCCAAGTGTGGAGCAGGTTCGGGAGAGTGGAGGTAGATCTGTTCGCTGCACGCGGGAACGTGCAATGTGCTCTCTGGTTCTCCCTGAGAAGGCAGGATCACCCCCCTCTAGGGGTGGACGCGTTCACACACAGACCTTGGCCCAGGGTGTTACTAAACGCTTTCCCACTAGTTCCTCTGATCCCTCAGTTCCTGGACCGAGTACAGGAGGAGCGACTGATAGCGGTCTTAATAGCCCCGGAGCGCACAGGAGCGTCCTGGTTTCCCTGCATACAGAGGATGCTGTCAGGGAGACCGTGGGAAATTCCGTGGCGGGGGGATGCTCTCTCCCAGGCGGAGGGAGCAATCAGCGGTCACCCAGTGTTAGGCCAACGTTTGTGGGCATGGCCCCTGAACGGGAACACTTAGAGGGTCTCTGCCTCTCTCAAGATGTTGTGAGTACTATTCAGGGATCTAGAGCTGCGTCCACCAGAGCGTCTTACACAGCCAAATGGATGGCGTTCCAGCGTTGGTGTGTAGGAAAAGGCTTGGACCCCGTTGCGTGTCCCCTGCCTCACGTGCTATCATTCCTGGACAGGAATTTGGCCTATAGCACGATAAAAACATATGCGGCAGCAATTTCTTCATGCCATGGAAGTAAAGCTCCTTTTGAACCATTGGATCAGGTTCCCCTGAAGTTTTTGTCAGCCAAGGTAGCGCTGCTCCTGGCTCTGATATCAGCTAAAAGGGTGAGTGATTTGTCTGCTCTCTCTGTGGCTCCTTCATGTCTCCAGATCCAAGGAGATGGCAGCTCAGCGTTGTTGCGCCCGAACCCGGCTTTTATGCCGAAGGTGATCACAAGCTCGTTTAGATCGAGAGTGATAACCTTGGAGGGTTTCTTTCCTCCTCCTCACACATCAGAGGAGGAAGCCACATCTCATCTCCTTTGTCCCGTGTGCGCACTGGCATGCTATGTTGCACGCACGGCTGCTTTACGCAAATCCCAGCGTCTGTTTGTGCATTACAGAGAGCGCTCATTAGGGCAGCCTCTATCTGCACAGCGCCTGTCACACTGGCTGTGTGAGGCGGTGTCACATGCGTATGTTTCCTCTGGGTTGGATCCCCTGGAACACATTAAAGCGCACAGCACCAGGAGAATATCAACTTCTGCTGCGTTACACGGAGGAATGACAGTGGAAGACATTTGCACTGCTGCATCTTGGTCTTCACCCTGTTCTTTTATTCGTTTTTATTTGAGGGATGTCTCCCATTCCTCTCTGACACATTCAGTACTGAATAGCCTGCCAGAATGAGTAATATCGGGGGGTTTTCAATTGCATGCCCTCTCTCCTGCCTGTCGGCACTTAGAGAGCGGCCTTTTGTTCCCCTCTCTTGATCGTTTTTAACAAGTGAGACTCGATCTCTACTTTTTATAAACGACAGGTAGCCCGAGTAAGCTTACCTTCGTCCCTGAGGGAGAAATATTCATTTTTTAAATGCTATATTCCCTGGGAATGGGATGCTCCATTTACGCACGGCGAAATGGACATGGGTTATTAACTGAGTAGGTGTGTTTTGTGCTTCTGGTAACGGACGGAACCAGTGGGGCGTGGACTACATCCTGCTTCGCCCTTAACCCAATAGCGATAGCCTTAGAGGGCGAAGCCTTATACGATATAGACTGGGGTTACGTAATGTGACCCAGCTTCTATGAGTATAGGCGCAGCCCTCTAAGGTTCGGGCCCCACTGGTTCCGCGAATAGCTGAAGAAAAGCTGTTGGAGTGGATTGTAGGGCCTACTTCCTATTTATACGGAAGTGAGCCTGGAGGTGGGGCCCACGTCGTAGGTGGGCGTGGAATAAGTCTGTTAGTGCTGCACACGTGCAGAGGGGATTACCCAATAGCGATAGCCTTAGAGGGCTGCGCCTAAGATTATGCCTTATCTTTCTTACAGTGCAGACGCTTTTCTGCTTGCTCCTGCCTCTGCTTACTTTTTATGCTGATTTTCCTATTCTTATTCTCTGAAAACTTCGAGCAGCGGCTCCTGGACATTAACCGATCACTGGGACAGTTCATCTTCGTAAATAGACGGAGGTTTTCAGCCATATTTCAACATTTTTACGACGACCCCAGTCTTACAGTAGCGTGGCCTAGCAACAGCTAAAGCCTGGTAGGCTACTGCATGCTATTTAGCTTAAGCTAGTTGGTAGAAAAATGCCTCCGTTCTCTACAGATGACTTCCACAAACTTCTACAGAAGATAGTTGTGCTGGAAATGAAAATGCAACGGTTGGAAGTTAACGTGGAAGTGAATGGACTATGTTGTGGGAATGACACCACTTTACCAGTGTTGCAAAATAGTGGAAAAGGGTATGCTAACTCACAGCTAGTTAGCAGCTACAAGGATTCCAAGGAACAGGAGGGCTGTGTACCGGGTAATACATCTACAAGTGGTAGTCCTCCCTGGAACTCTCTGGGTGCAAAGCCGAAGAGTAAATCATTTCCATGGGATTTGGGAGGACGGATAACAGGCAGAGCCCAACACTCAGAAATATGTGATGCGACCGGCTGGCCTGCATTGTTATCACCCAGGAAGAGTGCCTCTTCAACCCCTAAACAGCAGTGGACAGCTGCTAAAGGGAGAATTACAAAAAATCCTCCTAAACCACCAAGTGTGCCAATCCAGAACAGATACGCTCCGCTGACCGAGAGCCGGAGATCTCTTTCTGATGACCTGGATAACCCGTCCTCTTCACACAGCAGGGTAAGGACCAATAGCTACTCCAAAAGTAAAAGACTAGAGGGAAAGCTAACGACTGGGCCTGAAACTCTGATTGTGGGTGACTCTGCTGTAAGAGATGTAAAAGGTCTGTGTAGTAAGAACAACATCAAAGTACTCTGTTTTCCCAAGGATACGGTCTCTGACTTGGCTGAGAAGATCCTGCATATTGGGGCTGAACATCCGACTGTGAAGAATGTGGTTCTGCACATTGGAACAAATGATGTTGTGAAACAAGAGTCAGAAGTGCTGAAAAAAGACTTTAAATGTCTGTTGGAAACTGCCAGCTCTCTAAATGCAGAGGTGTTCATCAGTGGCCCTCTACCGCCAGTCAGAAGACGAGTGGAGAGATTCAGCAGATTGTTTGCACTGAACACCTGGCTTTCAACTGCCTGTACTGACCATTCTGTGCATTTTATTGACAATTTTAACTTTTTCTGGGATCGCAGACATCTTTTCAAGGCAAATGGAGTTTGCCTGAACAAGTCAGGAGTGAAATTGTTTATCTCTAACATATTCAACTCCCTGCGTCATCAATCTGTTCCCTCTGCCAAGGACAAGCGGCAAGAGGAATCAAAACAGGAGATAGACACAACACATCACGCAGAAAACCCTGAAGAAGTATCACTGCACCCGCCTGAGGAATGTTCTGATTATGGGAGACCTATGAAACACACGGAGGAGTCCCCACCGCCCGTCACCCCCCCCCCCCTATCAACGCCTTTGAGGATACTCCGTTCACCCTTTCACCCACGCCCACCATCCTGGAGATCGTTGAACACATGAAGGAGATACAGAGGGCTGGCACCGATTCCTTCCTGGATTTCAAAGACCAAACTAAGGCGTTACGCAGGGCTGGCAGCATGTCCTTTACCCCCGCCCCTCAACGACGCCCACCAAAATCACCGAAGCAGAGATGCGCACCATCTCTCCCGGCTTCATCACCATGCCTACCACAATCATCCAAACCAAAACAATCTGCAAACTGATATCTGCTGGGTCCAGGCTCAAGGGCGTATGGCACTCTCAACTCTTTCCAGGACATGCCAGGGCCCTGCCTGCCAGTAGCTTTGCCGATATCTGTGTTGATAGGTAATAGATTAAGAGCGGTAAATCATCTTAGATACAGGAAGCGCTCAAACGTTTGTGTGAGTTTATCTAATTTAGCAGTGATTCCATGTCAGCCACAGCTTGTTACAAAAAACATGACTGATAGTGTGTTTAACAAACTTAAACTAGCTTTATTAAATGTCAGGTCTTTGGCAGGAAAAACATTTTTAATCAATGATTTTATCACTGAGCACAATCTTGATTTTATGTTTTTAACAGAAACTTGGATTGAACAAAATAACAGTGCAGCTGTTCTTATCGAATCAACCCCTCCCAACTTTAGTTTTATGAGTCAGGAAAGAATGCATAAGAAAGGGGGTGGAGTTGCTATTCTGTTCAATGATTCCCTTCAATGCAGGAAGACATCGTATGGAAACTTTGATTCTTTTGAATATGTGGCCCTTCAGCTGAAATGCTCCTCTCGAGCTCTGTTCCTAAATATCTATAGGCCACCCAAATACTGTGCAAGCTTTTTTGATGACTTTACTGAACTGCTGTCTATAGTGTGTATTGACTTTGACCGTCTAGTCATTGTTGGTGATTTTAACATCCATGTTGACAACCCCCAGGACAGAGGGGCTAAAGAACTGTTTTGTGTTCTTGATAGCTATGGACTGACTCAGCATGTGACGGAGCCCACGCACAATAAGGGGCACACTCTGGACTTAATTATCTCAAAGGGTCTGATTATCTCTAAGGTTGTGGTGACTGATGTTGCGCTCTCTGACCATTCCTGTGTTTTCTTTGAGAGCTCTATTTCTGTTCACACAAGTGTTCAAAAAGAGGTAACCACAAAGCGATATTTAACTGAAAATACTAGGGAAATGTTTACTCAGAATTTTTCTTCCACACTTGCCCCTGCTAACATCTCAGTAGATGAGCTAGTAGATCATTTTAATTCAAAAATTAAAAATGTTATAGATGCCATTGCTCCAATTAAGGTAAAGGAAGTGACTGGGAAGAAAATATCTCCATGGAGAAAGGCCATGACAGTTAAAACAGAAAAAAGAGAATGTCGAAAAGCTGAACGCAGGTGGCGAAAAACAAATCTCCAGGTTCACTTTGAAATTTATAAAGAGAGACTTGGCCTTTATAATTTGGAATTGAAAAACGCACGACAATCATTCTTCTCTGACATCATTACCAAAAACAAAAACAACGCACGTGCCTTGTTTGCTACCGTCGACAGACTAACTAACCCCCCAGTGTCAGTAGCCTCTGAATTTCTAACCACCAGGGCGTGCAATGATTTTGCCTCCTTTTTCACTGACAAAATTCAGAAAATCAGACAAGCAGTCAGTGCCTCTGCATCAGGAACAGCAAATGTGCTGTCTCTGTGTCCACTTAACATCAATTCAGACATCATGACACAATTCCATCAGATTAATGATAAAAACCTAGAGGACATTATACAACTTCTGAAGTCCTCCTCCTGCTGCCTTGATATTATTCCAACAGGATTTTTCAAAGATGTTTTGCCTTGCATGGCCTCAGAACTACTTCATATAGTAAACAAATCTCTTCACTCAGGTATTTTTCCACAGGCCCTGAAAACTGCAGTCATTAAACCGCTCTTAAAAAAGAATAATCTAGATGCTTCAGTAATGAACAATTACAGGCCCATATCAAACCTGCCATTTCTAGGTAAGATCATTGAAAAAGTTGTTTTTCAACAGTTGAGTAATTTCTTGCATTTAAATGGTTGTTTCGATGTGTTCCAGTCAGGCTTTCGTCCAAACCACAGCACTGAGACTGCTCTTGTAAAGGTCTTTAACGACATCCACTTAAACACAGACAGTGGCAGAACTTCAGTGTTAGTATTATTAGATCTCAGTGCTGCGTTTGACACTGTTGACCACAGCATATTACTAGACCGACTGGAAAACTGGGTGGGACTTTCGGAAACAGTTCTAAATTGGTTTAAATCCTACTTAAAGGATAGAAACAACTTTGTTTCTATAGGTAAATACACATCTGAGTTGACAAATATGACATGTGGGGTTCCTCAAGGCTCCATCTTGGGGCCTCTTCTCTTTAACATCTACATGCTACCACTGGCTCAGATAATGAAGAACAACAAAATAAGTTACCATAGCTATGCAGATGACACACAAATGTACGTAACAATTTCACCAGGAGACTATGCTCCAATTCAAACACTGAGTAAGTGCATTGAACAAATCAATGACTGGATGTGTCAGAACTTTCTCCAATTAAACAAAGATAAAACTGAGGTAATGGTCTTTGGAGCCAAGGCAGAACGTTTAAAAGTTAGCGCTGAGCTTCAGTCTGCAATGTTCAAACCAACAGATAAAGCCAGGAATCTAGGTGTAGTCATGGACTCTGACCTGAGTTTCAACAGTCACATTAAAACAGTTACTAAATCAGCCTACTATCACCTAAAGAATATATCTAGGATTAAAAGACTAATGTCACAGCAGGATTTGGAAAAACTTGTCCATGCCTTTATCTTCAGTAGACTCGACTACTGCAATGGTGTCTTCACAGGTCTCACTAAAAAATCTATTAGAAAGCTGCAGCTGATTCAGAACGCCGCTGCTCGAGTCCTCACTAACACTAAGAAAGTGGACCACATCACTCCTGTTCTGAAGTCTTTACACTGGCTTCCTGTGTGTCAAAGAATAGATTTCAAAATATTGATGCTGGTTTATAAAGCACTGAATGGTTTAGGCCCAAAATACATTACTGACCTCCTGCTAAACTATGAACCATCCAGATCTCTCAGGTCTTCAGGGACTGGTCAGCTTTCTGTCCCCAGAGTCAGAACTAAACATGGTAAAGCAGCGTTCAGTTATTATGCTCCAAATATCTGGAACAAACTCCCAGAAACCTGCAGGTCCGCTGCAACTCTTACTACTTTTAAATCCAGGCTGAAGACTTTTCTTTTTGTCGCTGCTTTTAATTGAACTTTTCATATCTTAAACTGCACTGTAACTTTTATCCATGTACTTTTTCTAAACGTAATTAAACTCCATGACATTTATGAGAGGGACTGCTCGAAAGCAGAGATATTTGGAATATCTGGCATCGACGGATGAAAAATAGTGTTTTGGTAACACTTTAAAGACTTTGTTATGGAAGCAAAGCAGGGGAGGGGGTGTGTACAGCCTCCTGAGGGTCCGATTGTGGATGTCATGCGAGCAAAATATGGTGAAGAAAGTCTGTCTAAATTAAATCATATTTTAGACTGCACTGTAACTTTTATCCATGTATTTTTCCTTAATGTTTATTTTATTAGCACTGTAACTTTTATCCATGTACTTTTTCTTGTAATGTTTAATTGAACTATTCATATTTTAGACTGCACTGTAACTTTTATCCATGTATTTTTCCTTAATGTTTATTTTATTAGCTTTTCTTTTTTAATGCTTAATGTCTTTCATTTCTTTTTTGTAAAGCACTTTGAATTACCCTGCGTCGAAAAGTGCTATATAAATAAACTTGCCTTGCCTTGCCTTGCCTTGCCTTGCCTATACTCATAGAAGCTGGGTTACATTACGTAACCACAGATTTCAGATAACACACAGGAGCTAGAACCCACCTGCTTCTTTTAAATCAGCTGTGTGGGAACATTTCGGGTTCCCTGTTGACTACAATAACGATGAAGTGTGTGAGTGGTGGATCGGACGAGTGGTGGATTGGACGAAGATGGTGTGTCGGCGTTGTTCGACATGCTAAATCATATCAGAAGGCATCACCCAGATTTGCCAATCACCGGAGCCCGGCAAAAGACAACAGCAGTTCAACAGCTGATCCCCGCTGTTTTTAAGAAGCCAAGAGACATGAGAGCCGAGAGACCAAAATAAATAACGGAAGCTTTTGGCATATGTTTTTCAACGACTTTGCGCTCTTGAAACACTTTCTTATTATTTATGATGTAATATCTTCAAGACATTATTTTTTGTTTTACAGCTTGATGAAACCTTTTTGTTTGACATCAGCCATAGATAATATGGCCATCTGAGTGTGTATGGTTTGTTTTTAACTGTTTAATACAGTTCATTATTCAAAATGTCAGAGTTCCTTATTTTTCAACTGAAACTTGCACTACTGTTCAAACATAAATAAGAACAAACCTGTAATTATGCATTTGGGACTTTTTTTTGCTTTTTCTTGTTGTACCGAACCCGTACCGAACCGTGACCCCCAAACCGAAGTACGAACCGAACCGTGACTTCTGTGAACCGTTACACCGCTAATGCAAACGCTGTGCTTTTTGTTGTAGTTCTCTTCAGGCCAGTTCAAACAAAAGGCTGCCAAAGCACTGTTCATCAACAAATGCATTAGGCTATTGATACAATCAGTACTGAACCATTGTTACAATACATGGAACCAAAAGAACAGTTAGCACGTCTGACTGGGTATCTCTGTTCAGGTCAGAGGAACAATCTAAAGGAACAGTTGGCTGTTATTGTATCTGGCTTAACCACTAATGGCCTATCAGAGCTTTGCCAGACAGGCCATATGTGGGCTAATAGGCCAACCATGGTGTTACAATCAGTCCACTGATAAAGGGGTCCAATGCTCCACTTGCCAAGTTGCCGTGATTCACATAGACAAACTGGAAACACAGGTGGACTAAATCTAATTCAAGCAGCATGTACTGTATCAGTGCTCCATAACCTTAACCAAATGTGTATGGAAAAGAGTACATTTAAGTTGCTGTGACCAGGACATTGCTGCCTGCCGCCAATACTCGATGTGAATAAGAATAAGCAGTTAATTAAAAGAGTGAGATTTGCAGGGTCCAGGGGAACGTGACTTTCTCTGAGTAAGTTGGGCTGAAATGCATTTTCTATTTTTAAAGAAAACGATGGGCTTTAGAAAGAACCATTTTATAGGACTCACAGTCATACACAACAGTTTCATAAGCTACGTATATTTAATCAGATATTGTACCGCAGTACAGGTTTTAAAAACTGAAACGTTGACTCTAATACACTGTATCAGGTTCGTTGAAAGGATAAATATTAAGTTGAATCTATTTAAACTGTTGATTAAAAAGAATAAATCATACAATTAAAGATTAAATTAAAGATAAAAAGCATAAAGCCCCCTGTTTTAAAACAGTAAAAACAATGTTTTGCAATCAGCTAAGAACACAAAAGAATAATTGACTTTTGATGCTGCCACTTAGTTAAGTACTTTATCAAAATGTATAGATTTTAAACATCATAATGTAACCTGTTTTCTCCTTTACCGTATACTGTGTGTTATATTTCTTACAGTGCAACTGTTTTAAGACATTATGCTGTTTGTTCACAATTGCGCTGACAAAGGTTATGCCATCCCTTTTAAGTCCATTTTACAAGGTAAGTAATGGCCTTGCAAAAGTCATTCATCTCCAGTAAGTGGTGAGAAGGCAGGGCGAGAGCCAAAGGCCGCCTGGCATCCTATAGGCTACAGGGAAGTGAGTTTGTTCTAAAACTGTCATGTTTATGCTCAAAAGGCACTTGCCCACACAGCTGCCTAAGCCAAGGTTTAATCTTACAGTTTTGTGTTTAACCTATAAAATGAGCTCAGTTACAGAAAAGGTTAAAAACACAATAGCCACATTTAGCTGTGCTGTGTCTTTTCATTACAATATATAATCTTAATTATCCTCTCACTTATGGGACAAGTGTTATCGCGCACTGCAGAGAAAGCATGGAAGACGTCAAAACTTGATTCACATACTAAAGTACTGTATTTTTTTACTTTTGTAAAAAGGCGACTAAAGCCCTTAGTTAATGTTTAACATAAAGTGAACAGCAGTACTCAGATCTTTTACTAGAGTAAAAGCTAAAATATGATGGTCTTATTATGGACTCCATTACAAGTAAAAGTCCTGATTTCAAAGTTTTACTTCAGTAAAAGTAAAAAAGTATCCTCATCAAATTGTATTTAATATACAAAAAGTACTAATTCTGCCCAATGACCCATTTCAGAAGTACAGAAGTATCATAAAGTACTCTTAATGTAAAATTGATCTTTTCACAGTATTTTATTATTATATTACCCTTTTTAAAAAAAGAGCATTTAAGTATTGTGGTATGTCAATGTGGACCAAAGTTAGATACCACAAATATTGCGTAGATGGAGTAATACATAATACATAATACAATATCAGCAAGTTGTGTGTTTTGTGTGTACAAAGGAAATGTGTTAAAGGGGCCCATTGCATGCTTTTCCGGTTATTACCCGTCTCCTTGTGTGTTATGAAGGTGTCCATGCATGTAAACAGTCTGCAAAGTCAAAACCCCTCAAAGTACACCCTGTAGGGAGTAAAACTCTAACACAGAAAAGACCTCCCCCAAAAGCCTCGTTGGAGATTTCTCAGTTTCCATTGTTTACTTCCTGCCCCGCGTGACGTAGCTGCACCGCGTGACGTCACTTCCTCTGCCAGCCGACCATATTAAGTGTCGTAAAACCTGCTTCTTGTCAAAGCTCTATCCAGTCATGTCGCGGAGGGTCTGTTGCCTGTCTTGTGTGGAGAAATCCACAATGTTTGCAGTACCGAAGGCAGAACCACGACAAAGTCAGTGGTTGACATTCCTTTTTAACACTGTTCCAGCTGATTTACCAGCCGGTACTGTTGTGTGTGCGCGGCATGTCACAGACCAAAGCTTTAAAAACGTAACAATGTTTAGCTTCGGACTTGCAAAGCTGATATTGGAGGACGATGCTGTTCCTACTTTGTTTGGACCAGCGGGAGATTCGGGTACACAACCTGTAAGTATTCATTGTGGTTTGTGTATTTATTCTGTTTAAAACAAACAATGTATCTACCACGACTGTGTAAATGCTATGCTATGCTACCGAGGTAAACACGAGGGCTAACGAGCATTCCCAGACCTCAACACTGATGTTAGCACATGGCCTTACATGTATCTCATAGCAGGAGAATGTCTGCAAACACACACAAAATAGTACTCATAGACAGTATACTCTGGGTGATTTAACAGTACGGTCAGTAATTACAGTTGCCGTTCGTGTATTCTACCGAGCTACCATTAATAAGCTAACCTAGAGATGTTATGAAAAACATTGTTTTCATGCCAGCTACAATGAATGACCGAACGTAGCAGACTAACTGTATAATATTGAAATTGTAAGATGTTCTTGCTAAGCCTAGACTAGCTGTTAAACTGCATATTAGGTTAGCATATTAGCTGGCAAGCTAACTGTGTTGATTGATTACTGATAGATAATCATAGCTGGAGAATTTCTGTTGAAAAGCCTTGAAACCTCCTGTATTATATTTTCTTCAGGACACTCGGCTAAGTTCGGGAGCTACACACTCATGAACCTGGGAAGCAACACCATTCTGGACTTCCAGCTTGTTCAGGTGTGATTCTCTTTCTGGGTGCTATCATATTAGGCTTGCTGGCTGTTGATGCATGCTTCTGTGTATTTATGCCCTATTTGTTAACAGAGCAATGAAGTAGGTGGTAGTTACCACATGGAAAAGGAGGGACTCAAAAAATGCCTAGATCATCTGGAGTCAAAGGATTTGGCGGTTGAGTACATTGTGACTGACCGTCAACCGCAGATCCAGAAGTACCTGAGGGAACGCAACATCGAACAATTCTATGATGTGTGGCACTTTGAAAAAGGTATTTATCCCTATATGTTGTAATGGAAGAATACCAAATCAGAGGCACTGTCCTTTGTTAAGATATTCCTTTGTTTTACTATGCAATTTATCCTGAGCTTCTAATCAGCAGCAGACATGACATAATGTCTGAATACATTCATTATATCTCCTACAATTTGGCCTGCCAGACCACTTAATCACAGCACCTTTTCTCATTGTAAATTACATTGCACTCACTAATCCTAGGATAATGTACTCTTTAGAATGGGAATTTACAGTGATATGAATATGTATGGAGGTTTCCTGGCTATGAAATGTTTTCAGACAGAAGGGCGTCGCACTGACAGGCAATTATCATATGGCCGGAGAAAGTGGCAAGGTGGACGTCACTGGTCAACCACCTACAAAACGTTCACGTGCATGATGACCCCCTGTTCCCCAAGTGAAATCCTACATATTGTCCAGCCAGATCTGGAAACTCCTGGCGGATCCGGAGCACAACACAGGACGGAATCACCACTCTGATGCCTCGCCCTAAATATCCCCAGCACCAGCTTACAAAGCTGCGATACGCAAGATATCGAAAACGCCTATCAGGAGAGGAATGGATGATGTACAGTGTATAAATATACATTCACACATTTTGTACATTTGTAAAAATAAAGTTTGATGGAAATACTTAGTAGCCTTTCTTTCCTGAATTATTTGCTCCTATAACATATCATTCATATATAGCAAACCATGATTTGATTTTTCATCAAACGGTAGTTTATTACAGGTAACAATAACTTACTCTTCTTCCGTTGTATTTGTCAAAGGTCCAAAACTGTATTTATAAATATTGTGGAGATTCTGCAGGGTGTATGGGTTCAAGCAGTTAGGCTCTAGTCCTGGGTGGTCAACCATGCAGTTAATGGGTTCTGGAACTTGCAGCATGCATGTTACAAGGTAAGATGTGTTACAAAACACGTTTAGCAATTAAACCAACTATGGGAAAGGTTTACAAAATAAACATTCAATTACTAAGGAAGTAATAAAAGACTTGAAAAATATGTATGCTGTATATCTTGGTATGTGTGCTACTGTTGGTGTTTTCAGCTAGCTGCCGACATAATGTAACTAAGCTAGGCTACCTTTCTTATGCTATTGCAGCACACGTTTTCTCCGTCACTTGGCATCAAAGCGCAGTTTCCACAACGGCACCTAAATAACAACAGTTGTAGGTACATCTGATGACATCTGAAATGTAAGACATATACTAGATAAAAACCTACCACAATGACACTGTTTGGTCTGCTCTAGTGAACGGCGAGGCAAGACTCGCGATTTGGTCTATTCTAGGATCGAACGGAGGTTCGAAATTGTATGCTCCATACGCCATTGTATGCTATATGTAAGCTATCTATTTATCTATATAACTATCTATCTATCGATTCTCAAATCTAGTATTGCTATGTTGCTAAGTACCCGCTAAACCACTTTACGGCAGATGTCAACAGGGGCAGAGCCTCTCTGGTGGTTGACTAATCAGAACAGAGTGGCAGAGCTGACCAATCGGAGCACACTGGACGCACAGGAGGGTGGGGGCAGGAACTCCATCGAGCCGTTTAGCACAGGGAGTGAAAACTCATACTATACAGAGATAATGTATGAGAAACCAATCTGAGTTTGGAAAATTGCACAGTATTTTCCTATTGTAATATCCCTCAACAATGGTGTTATGATCAGTAGAAAGGACCATGCCATGGGACAATGAAGTGGAGTAAAAAGTGTGATATGCACACCTGAAATGTAGCGGAGTACATTACATTACATGTCACTTGTTACTAGACGCTTTTATCCAAAGCGACTCACATACTCAATACTGTGGGCAATCCCCACAGGAGCAATTTGGGGTGAAGTGTCTTGCCCAGGGACACAACGACATGCTGACTGACCCCCTAATCCGAACACCAACGGACAACCCACTACGCCACACGTCTCCCAGTAGAAGTATAAAGTAGCATTACATGGAAATACTAAAGTAAAATATAAAATGTCTCAGAAACGTACTTCAGAACAATCATTGAGTAAATATACTGAGTTACTTTCCACCACTGATGGCAATCTTTGAGAATGCAAACTCTGGTTTTGCAATTGAAAATTGTGTGCCCTGCATGTCCATCATCAAACCGGACCCTTACTTTAAATCATGCATATTTGTCTAATAAAAAACACCTAGGGCAGCAGACCTAGCACTGTCCACATCCAAGTGTCCACAAATGATACTACTGATGTGACTGCATTAGTCTGCATTATGGCATCTTTCTTAATGTCTTTATCCATCATTGCTATTAAGAAATAACGCTATGATAAATCCTGCCTTAGATTATGATCAATGTCTTCTAAAGTAGATATTTGTGCCCACACAGTGCTCGCGTATTTTGACTAAGCGTGTCGGAGTAGAACAGTCACCTTTATCAAATATCACATTGTAATTTACTCACATTGTTCGCATCTTTGTGAAGATATTTCACTTTGTTCTGGTTTCATGTGGCCAGACAAAAAGCTTATTTTCTCATTGTATTCATGCGGGCTACATAACATTAACTTCTTCTAGTTCTTTTATCATTAGGAAAACAGGTTTTCTGTGTAATCTCAATACATCTTTTGGTTAGGAACATTCAATCCTCTCAAGTGACCTCTATATCTGTGAGTCTTTTGATAAACAGTGGAGCATCTGCTGCATAATTCAGACGTTCTAAAACGTCCTTTCAGGACCAAAATTAAAATGGTAATCCCATCCCTTGGGTTTTATGGAGCTTCATTATTCATTCAAGTGTCATGAAGGAACCCCAGCAAAGGTAAAACCATAACATATAGTATGTCACAGCACATAGTTTAAGAATAGGGTACTAGTATCCATTATATGTTTGGGCAGTGTGTTCTGTTTGAATTCTGTGTGGCATTGTGCCGTTGCTCCATCACCATGGGGAATGAGTGTGACAGGGCGGGAACGTGACCCTGTCATCACAGAAATATGTTCATCATTGTTACTTCATTGCTTCTGGTGGTGATGGGTAATCAAGGCCAATTGCAAGGCCATCGTCTCATCTCTCTGGCAAGCAGCACACGACACATGTGTCACTCCCGCTTTATAACCAGCACCCCAGCCGGAATGCACAATGAACCGAGATAAAAAAAATTACAACCTTAGACCATTTCATAGAAAATAATCTGCAGCGATTTCTCAGGGGAGCATATGTTTCCATTTGAACTGTATTATAACTGTGCAAATTGAATCTAGTCAGCCACAAGCTCCGGAATTTAAATTACAGAGATTAGTATTTTGGGTGAATCAATAAAAGAAGCAACTCAAGGCCTTTTTACAGGGTGGCTTAATCAGTATAAGATTCATCAGAGTTGCCCTTTGGGAGGGAATAGCCCCCACTTCTCTCATTCATGTTTTCCAAAAGAGTCAGACATTCTTGGCCAAAGTGAAAGAGGAGGCATGATTGAAGGTTTATTTCCCCTTTTAATATCATCAGCAGGAACCTGCCTTCATTACAGGACCGCATTAGCAGCTTATAGTCAGTTCATTGAAATGTGTTTAAGAAGTCCCCTCATCTGTAACAGATGTACTCCAGTCTCCTGTGGGTACGCACGCACACACACACACACACACACACACACACACACACCCACGCACACATGCACACACACAAAGTATATCTCCCAATGCATCACAGATAGATTGAGAGCTATTTCTTAATGATCTCTTCCCCTGGGATTCCTATAGAAAACCATTTAGTTAGCAGCGCCACTCCTCAATAAAGCCAGAAGAGGTCTTGTACTTGCTTCACCAGGCCACAGCGGTAATGCTTCATTTGGCTGAGGAGAAACCACAGCAGTAGCAGCATAAAAATGGCCCATCATGCATCTGTGCTGTATTTAAACTCCGCTGGAAAGACGGTGGTAGTTTCAACCTTTCAGCTCTCATATCTCACCGCTCTTAATTGGCAATATTCGAAATTCAAAACTGTCAGTCAAGTGTTTCCCTCCTCATCAAGAAGAAAAATGATAAGTATGAGTTAGGCCATTATTAACATGTCAGTCATGACAGACACATGTAATTCCACCGCCCACTCTGGCCTTGCGATCCTCTCCAAGCTTGATTTACCACACTGCTACGTGCTCCCTTCCTTGTTTTCTTTCTGTCTCCCTGCTGCGCAGGTGCACCGCCTCTGCCCAGGTGTTCCCAATGCCACTCAGAGATATAAAGAGAAGCTGGAGGAGAAGGATGTCTCGCCTATCCTACGCCGGGAGACACTCTCCTTTAAAGACCCCTTTGATGTAGTGGGGGTTTAAGCTATATTGTGTGTGCTGTAGATGTGTTTATGTTTAGCCTGGAGGACCTGGTAGTCCAGTTTTCGCGGCTTTATTTAGTTTCCCATAGGGCTTATATTTGACTTTTGGTTAGGGGGGGAAGCTCTGGGTCCTACGGCCCCCTGGTGTGGCTGGCTCGGGTTCCCTCCTTCTTTTTGTTCTTTTTGGCCAGTCCTCCAGACCTTTCTTATTTCTCGTTTGGCTTGTGTAAGAAAACAGCTCATTAATAATACATTTTGGTTACCAAGTAGTGGTTGTTTTGTGTATTTTTCATGTAGCGGGTCTCAGCGCGAGCCACTACGCGAGCCACTATGGCGGCCGCATTTAATTGAATTATCACCACTTTAAGACACTGATTTAGCTTGGCCCTTGTGAATATGGAGCATTATCTTTCTGATCTTAACCTTGAGGAAAATCTAGAGTAAACCATTTAGCAGCAGCATTCTTTTCTTCAAGCATGGTTAGATTAACACTGAGGTCTTTTTGGCTCTTATTGAGAAACCCTAGTATCAACACACCCCAAAGGAGCCACCAATTATTATGGGATGACAAACATGCAGTGCTCGGAATGTAAAGTTAAGAGTCAATGTATATTGCATCAGACAGACCATGGCAAAATGCAGATAGAAACTCTGATAGCAGCCTGTTCAGAGAAGATTTAGTCACCTAAAACTATCGCAAAGGAGATATAAATCCTTAGGTGTTTTGTAGACACTAGCGAATTATTCAACAACTGTGATGCTCCGCTATAAATGAACATATTTTCCATTTTTCAGTTTTGTTTTCCGTGATTTATAACTTTTTAACCTAAATAAAATGTATTTAAAGCCTCTTGAACCAGCTAGAAAATGTATCAGGAAGCTGACAAACGTTATTTTCTCTGATAATAAAGTAAAAGTGAACGATCACAGTGGGGCATAAGTATTGTTACTTAAGGATTGAAATGCTTCTTCCACCACTGCAAAATGCATATATTTTCGAGTGTATTATTTCTGCTGTAAAATTATTGATGTGTTACAAAATATATCAATTATATATTAATTTCTAATGCTTTTGTTTCTATTGCATAATAGAACATTAATGTGGTATTACCCAGGAGGATGGTTAGTTACGGTTCCTGCGATAAGTGGTATAAGGCAGAGGCAGCAGCGACGTGCTTATTATGAGAAGTACAAAACATCCTTGTGTCTAAAATGGCAGTTGTTCAATGGCTCCTTGTATATATTTAGGTTGCTATAAAAGAGTCAAATGTAAGTGTAACAAACAGATTGTGTCACGTCATGGCTTGTTTTTTTTGTAAAAGATAGAATATCAGAAATCCGAAATCCTTTATCTGTCCTGGAACTGCACAAATGTACATTGATACAACAGGTAGTGCAGATATATTTAGAAGAATAGACTAACATATTATAGATAAATAAAAATGAATAAGTATGCACACCTTATTAATCATACAATAAGTAAAAAACAAAATCAAAGACAAGTGCAGTTGAAGGACCAATACAGGACCAAATAAAGTCAAGTTTGTTGCTTTGGAGAATTATCAGCATCCTGATTGGATTATAATGTACTTTACGCAGTTTATTTGCTAAGGAAACCTCCACTCTATAAGCAAATCTGACCCTGACAAACTATAATTTCCGTAAAGATAATGAAGGTTCATGAAAGTCGAATTAATATCTGCTGAAATCCCAGAGAAATGTTGCTGCTTTGAATAGTTTTGAACTTGAGTTATTTAACAAAGTTGATTCCTTTATTGGTATCACATTTAGGAGTTTTTTGTGAGGCTGTTTCAGCTGCATAACTGTAAAGCAAGAGTTTTAAAGAAACTCCCAACTTTCTGCACATATTCTAAAGCTACAGTGAAACCAAACTCACCCGGATGAAATATAATTGTTTGATGTGGCAAAAAACAGGAGAGCTAGCTACAATTGTTAATTATTCTGCATTTTATCAAACATTGTATTGTCATTAACCTCTGTCACTGTCTTTCCACTGACTGCAGCCAATAAGTCAAACAATGTTTAACAATTGTTCGATCCCTCCTACCTTTTATAACAGATTGGACATCGGAGAGCATTTAATCAAAATCAGATTAAACTGTGATGTAAAGCAAATGACGCTTAATCTAGTCTACACATCACACTGAATGAACCAAGCCAAATAGCTTGGAAGACAAATGCACAAGGGAAACCCTACTCATTGGTTATAAATAGCCTACATTGCAGTCATATTTAAGACACTTAGTTTTTGTCGTTCCCATTAAGATCCACTCAAGTTTTGGCTTTCTAACAAAGCAGTGTTGCATGAAGGTTACATTATAAATCAACCGCTGGGAGGAAAAAGGCATATTCTAAAACAACCTTGCCTGGCCATGCCATAACATGTTTAATTATTTCACCATTCACCAGACTGTTATTGCTCAGGATTTTCATATGGAACTTTTAATGTGATGACATGACACCCAAAGGACACACTGACACCCAAGATGTTCTTACAGGGGAAAGGCTAGTCAATGGTAAGTGCTATGTTTTACTCATGCACCGTCAGCCTTTTTTTAGGGCAGGAAACCAGGCAATCGTATTATGGACTTTGAAGTTTCTGAACACAACAGCCTCATACGGTTAGTCGTTTTATTTATCTACCCACGATGTATAAGTGCACTCTTTTGCCCTCTCTTTACAACTCTGATGAATGAGATTTAGATTGAGCAAAGTGGGATGACGAGTGGGTGAGGGGTAAAGGTTAAAAGACGAGATCAATAGCAATGCATCTGCTGACATATCTCTAAACGACTCCAACCACTATTTAAAAACGCACTCAAAGGTCAGCATTCATTGACTTTCTACTTGTACGTAGGTGATTGTATAGGCATGTGTTCGGGAGTATGCATGTTTAATTGGTGCGGCCTGTCCTCTGAGAGTACCCTTACCACTTCTGAAACAATTAGTTTAATGGAGCATTGCTCGAGTTTCTAGGTTACCAAAGTCAATACATTGATGTTATTCAGACATAAAATGTCAGTGCGGCCACTCACATGGCCATGGAAACTCTGCCACTTTAATGTCAGAGCTAGATCCACTCTGGTTAAACAAAATACACTATTAGAGGTTGTGTGCTGCCATGGAGCTTTGGCATTTAGAAGAGATATAGGAAAGTCATGAAGATTAAAGGTCACCTTATGTGCAAAATCCACTTATTCATGAAAAAAAAAGATTTTCTCACTTTTTGTCCTGAAACATTTACATAAAAACCTGTCTGAAAATGAGTTGATGATTGTTTGGCTTGTGTAACCATTAGCCAATCACCAACCAAGGTAACCCCCCCCCCCCCCACACCTTATCACCTGAATCTCGTCCTAGACAACCTCCTAGCACCATTGTTCTTTTGTTAATAATTATCTTGCAGAGGGGCGTGCGGAGTGGCTCCTTATTTTCATCTAAAGTAAATGACAGAGAATCAGCACTTTTGAAACAGGGCTAAAACAGAGGGGTTTATGGGATGCTACAAAGCACGATCTGTTTGGTATTTCAAGCCAAACACTTCAGAGACATGTTTTGTATATATCTGAGACCTATAATATATTGATGAAAAACAGTATAATAGGAGACCTTTAACAAGACTCTCCAACGGGATCTAAAGACAGGATACACGTGCTGCCCAATACAAAGCTTATTTATCCACCAATATGTATTTACAGATTCTAGTTTTTGTAATATCATTTTCAACTTCAGTAGTAACTTCAAATACTTGGTACATTTCAGCTAAGATCCTTCAAGCTTCCAACTTCTCCTCTTGCTCAATTCTTCTAAATGACACACTAAGAAATACAGTCTCCTTGTAACTAACCTTTTTAAAAATGATTGTCCCAATACAGAAACTCTTTTCCTTTTTATGGATAATAGTTTTTTTTCAGGCATCACATTTGTGTAATTGATTTTCATTTACTTTGGATCGTCGTCACACAATGTTGAACTCTTAACTATTCTTTTCATTTCTACAGTAATTATTTTCCACAAATCAACTTTTGTCCTCAACAACTATATCCTTATTTCAATCAGACACTGACACAGCTTTCACAAAAACCTATAAATCTAACTTTTTTATAAATATAAAATGCAACAAACTGACCTGATTAGATTGATTTAGGTAATTTAGAAGATTGAGAAAATTCCCAAAAAAATCTGGTTTAGGCAGGTATGACTGGCGTTTATAAGGGTAAAACAATTCTACACACTCAAAAGATGGTCAAGAGAACATCTTACTAACAGGAAGACAGAAAGAGAAGGAGGCCGATTATAAATAAAGGAACACTTATACGCATTATGTAATTCCAGCTTTAAAAGCCGGGTTTCATGACATCTATTGGTTCAACTGTAAATTCAATGTAGAATGAATCTATGTTAAATGTATTGACCTATGGACGTGTTTTTTCTTACTGTTTTTATTTGTGTTATTACTACATAAAAGGATGTGGAACAGCAATGTGATTTTGCTCAAAAATGCACACGGCAAATATTTCTTCATGTGAATGTTCAGCACTTTTCCTGTAAAGAGAGATTACCCCAAAGCAACCTGAGATACTGTCAGCAGAAGGCATCTGTGAAAACGCCTCTTATCTAACCTTTTCTTTTCAAGACTAGAAATATGAGTTTACTGCAAGAATGAAACCACTGAATTCAAGTCACGTTTCAACAGCAACACCGGCGGAGTTTGGAAGTTCAAACCCAGACCTCAAAGCTAACGCAAAAAAAAAGAGAGCGGAAAAATTGAAAGTTTGATTTTCCTTTAATCTTGCCATTCAAATGTGTGCTCTTATACCTACAAGCACTTTAGAAACTGACATGCAAGCAAGTTTATTTATCCATTCAGCATGGCTGCCTCACTTCTGTGTTGTTTTCTATGAGGTGTGGGTTCACATGAGGTGTGTGTACACGCTATTGTTACAGGCTTATTCCTTCTTCCCCCTCAGGTTACGATGTGCATCCACTCAACCCTGCTGCAGATGTTTTCAAGGTCTGTTTGTACTTTACCCATCTGTCTCTTTCTTCACCAACTGTCATTTGGCCTAACTCAGGGAAAATGTAGGTGGGAAGCAAAGTAGATTTAAAACGAAAAACAAGTTCAACAACACCTTAATACTGATTCAATGGATAAGCTAATTTTATCCACTTTATTTATCACACAATTTGACAGTGCTCCTCAGCTCCGGGAGCACGTTAGGGTCTTTTAGCTCTTTATTTTGGTTGTATGGCCTGCATCGTTACTTTTATTTGGTTCACTCTCACAACTCTCGTCAACCTTGTTAACAGCAAATGCAGGCAACAAAAAAGCTCAGATAAACAGCACCAAACAGCAGACAGACAGTGTTATCAAGTGCAATTGCTTTCACAGGATTAGGTAGTAAGAAACCAAACCGAACTATGAAAAATGCAAGTTTCTAGTCCAAAACCTTTCAAAATTATGAAAGGATTGAAAGCCATTTCATATATATGCTGACATTGCTGTCTTCTTATCTTGTAATGTGAAGTATGATTCAAATCAAAACAACATTGCATGTCAGACAGCTTCTTTATTGAATGTGCTGGGCTATATCTGCAGCGTATAATCCACCAAACACCAAAAGGTTCAAGCCTTGATTGTTGTGGATAAGATTAAATCTGCACTGTAAATGTCTCGGAAATGTTAGGGCCAAGTTATCATCTGCTTGTTGACTTCCATTTTATTTGTCTCTCACATTTTCTATGTCTTCTCCTTCTATAGTGCCCTCTTCTTCTTCTTCCTTTTCTCTTCGTCAGCGTATAGTTTTAGACTTAACTATTTCTATTTCACACAAGCATGTATATATTTCTTTTAAGGATTATAATTAGTTGTTGTCTTTTGTTATATGTTTTTATTCTGTTTCTATTATTATCTTAGGTTTTTACCTCTATACATTTTTAAAGCAAAAGAACATTACTGGTCCACCCAAATGTGTGAAGAGTACATTTACAACACAAGACATTTGTATCTCTTTATTACAGATTAGCCTTGATAATGAAGCCCATTTGTCAAACACATTACTGCTCTTTTGCTGATTATATTTCTGCAGGGACAAAGACAAAAGCTCTGACTTGGAAATGTGTACATATCTTTAATGGTTCACATTAGCAAATTGCTTTAATTTATCCTCAGTCCATTTTTAGCTTCGAGGAAGATAAAAAGCAAGGTTCTTATATTAGAGGCAACATTAAATCTATCACAATGTGTCCTGGCACATGTGCAGATTGATCTGGAATAAGTCTTCCTCACATCATATATATCGACATTGACAGTGAATGTGTGCTGTATATCTGAGAAAGTGTTGGCTTTTCAACAGCAACTCTAACTGATCCTTTGAAGTCAAACTGCGGGCGGTTAGTAAGTAACACACATAGTGTAAGGAGGATGTGCAGTTTTCCCTCCTTTTGCTTCTCTTTTTGTTTCATGTTTGTTTGTATCTGTCTGTCTTCCTGGCTGGGCGTGGCTGACCTACTTTCAGTTCCCGTCAATTCACCTCCGCAGCTGCTACTCATCTTCCTGATTCATCTACTCACCCACACCTGCTTATATACCCGGCTTCCTCATCCAGTATTCACCAGTTCGTCGTCAAAGATACACTGGTAACACGTATTGATTGCTAGAAAGCTAACCTAGTTTCCGAGTCAAAGTTATATTCTTAAACCTGTATTTCTCTGCCCAGAATCTGTCTACTACTCTGCCTGCCACGTCCAGCCAAGCCTTAATTACCTTGGTGTCTCTCACGACAGCCGGTTGCGGGAGCGCCGTGCGGAGAAGGCGCAACGTTCTCCTTTTGCTTTTCCAAGTAAACCGAGCTACTCACCCAGATTTGCTCCTTCTGTTTCCACACCCTCTGGATTCACCTCTTCACCTCGCGTGCCTCCTTTGGCTAAGGAGGAACCGATGCAGTTGGGACGTACCGGACTATCTCCTGAGGAACGCCTTCGACGTATGAGGTTGGGTGAGTGCCTATATTGTGGCAAGTTTGGGCATCTCATTGCTGGTTGTCCTGTTCGCCCAAACGCAGAAGCTCGTCAGTAAGTTTGGGAGTCCTGACGAGCCCACTTTCCCCATCTATTGTTGCCCCAACCCTGCGCCAATTTCTCATTCCTGCCAGACTCTGTACAAACTCTCAGACCTTGCCCCTCTCTGCCCTCATTGACTCAGGCGCTGAAGATAGTTTTGTAGACCTAGAACTTGCCAACCAGCTGGGACTTAAGTTGGAATCTTTACAGGATCCTATGACTGCTTATGCCTTAAATGGTCAATGCATCTCTAGAGTAACTCAGCAGTCACAACCTGTTACTCTGATTATTTCAGGAAATCATAGAGAACAAATCCAACTTAAGGTTATTTCCTCTCCAACTACTCCTTTGGTACTTGGTTATCCTTGGCTTCACACCCACAATCCTCATATTGATTGGGCTGGAGGAAGGATCATTGAATGGAATCAGAAGTGTCACCTTAACTGTCTACAGTCAGCTGTGCCTCCAGTTCCTGTTAACCCGTTACCTGCTCCATGTGTCTCTCCAGATGTAGATTTATCCGGCGTTCCTAACATTTACCACAACCTGGGTGAGGTCTTCTGCAAGGATAAGGCTCTCTCTCTCCCTCCTCACCGTCCATATGATTGTTCCATTGTTTTGCTTCCTGGAGCTCCGTTACCCATCAGCAAGCTCTATAATCTGTCCCGGCCTGAGAGAGAGGCCATGGAGAAATATATCAGTGATTCCCTGGCTTCTGGAATAATTCGTCCTTCTTCCTCCCCTCTGGGTGCGGGGTTTTTCTTCGTGGACAAGAAAGATAAATCTCTTCGACCCTGTATTGACTTCCGTGGGTTAAATAACATCACAGTTAAGAATAAGTACCCACTTCCCCTGATCAACTCTGCTTTTGAGCCACTCCAAGGTGCCACCATCTTCTCAAAACTCGATCTCAGAAATGCCTATCACATGGTTCGTATCCGCCAATGTGATGAGTGGAAGATTGCCTTTAACACCCCCCTTGGCCACTTTGAGTATCTCGTCATGCCCTTTGGACTCTCAAATGCCCCAGCAGTTTTTCAGTCCCTGGTAAATGATGTCTTGCGTGATTATCTCAACCAGTTTGTCTTTGTGTACATCGACGATATTCTGATCTTCTTCAAGAGCCTGGAGGAACACCAAAGACACGTCAGTCTGGTTCTTCAGAGGCTGCTTGAAAACAAGCTCTACGTCAAGGCAGAAAAGTGTGAGTTTCACCAGGAACGGGTCAGTTTCCTTGGATACATCATCCGGCAAGGCAGGTTGGAGGCGGATCCAGGGAAGATTCTCGCAGTCTCAGAGTGGCCAGTCCCCACTTCGAGGAAGGAGTTGCAAAGGTTCCTGGGGTTTGCCAACTTCTATCGCCGGTTCATCAAGGATTATAGCAAGGTTGCTGCTCCACTCTCCAGTCTCGCCTCTATCAAGATCAAGTTCTCCTGGACCCCTGAAACTAACAATGCTTTTCTTAGACTTAAGTCTCTGTTCACTTCAGCCCCCATTCTCATCCAGCCTGAATCAAGCAGACAATTTGTGGTCGAAGTTGACGCCTCTGACATCGGAGTTGGCGCTGTTCTGTCTCAGACTTCCGGGCCAAACAACAAGCTTCATCCTTGTGCTTTCTTCTCTCGCCGTCTCTCCCCAGCTGAGAGAAACTATGATGTTGAAAACAGGGAGCTGCAGGCAGTTAAGATGGCATTGGATGAGTGGCGGCACTGGCTCGAGGGCAGCGAGCAGCCATTCCTGGTGTGGACCGACCATAAGAACCTTGAGTACATTCAATCAGCCAAACTGCTAAATTCTCGACAAACCAGGTGGGCTCTCTTCTTTGTACGTTTCAACTTCACTCTCGCCTATCGCCCAGGTTCCAGGAATACTAAGCCCGATGCCCTGTCCAGATCATTCACGTCTGAGGGTCCAGTCTCTACATCGGACTCTATTCTTCCCCAGAGATGTGTTGTGGGAGTCGTCACCTAGGAGATCAGTAACACTATCCAGGAGGCACTGTTGGAATAACCAGACCCTGGTAGCGGTCCGCCTAACCGTCTGTTTGTCCCAAACTCAGTCCGTTCCCAAGTCCTGCAGTGGGTTCACAGCTCCCGTTTCTCCAACCATCCCGGTGCCAACCGCACACTCTCCCTTCTCCAAAGACATTTCTGGTGGCCAACAGTCGACAAGGATACAAGGGAATTCGTCTCAGCCTGTACAGTGTGTGCCAGGAGTAAGGCCTCTAATCAGAAACCTGCAGGTTTGCTCCAGCCCCTTCAATCCCTAGTCGACCCTGGTCACATATTGCTCTGGACTTTGTCACCGGTCTGCCCCCCTCTCATGGTAATACGACAATCCTAACTGTTGTAGACCGCTTCTCTAAGTGTGCTCATTTTGTTGCTCTACCCAAGCTCCCCTCAGCCCTGGAAACCTCCCAACTTCTCACCCAGCATGTCGTCCGCCTACATGGAATCCCGGCTGACATCGTCTCCGACCGTAGACCTCAGTTCACCTCCCAAGTTTGGAAGACCTTTTGTCGTTCACTTGGTGCGTCGGTCAGTTTAACTTCCGGGTACCACCCCCAGTCTAATTGTCAAACCGAAAGGGCCAATCAGGACCTATAATCTGCCCTCCGCTGTGTTTCAAACCAGAATCAGAAGATCTGGAGCTCCCATCTGCCTTGGGTGGAATATTCTCACAATTCCCTCACTTCATCAGCTACAGGACTCTCTCCCTTCGAAGCCTCTCTAGGGTACCAGCTACCCTTGTTTCCAGAAGAGGAGATTGAGTTGGCTGTTCCATCTGTCCAGCAACATGTTCGTCCGTGCCGTAAGATCTTGAGAGACACTCGATCTGCCTTCCTCCGGACTTCCGCCAAGAACCAGCAATCAGCCAACCGCCACAGACTTGTTGCTCCCCTTTACGCCCCTGGACAATCGGTTTGGTTGTCCTCCAAGAACATCCCCCTCCTTACCGAGTCCAAGAAGCTGTCTCCCCGGTTTATTGGCCCTTTCCCCATTGAGCGCATAATCAACCCCTCTGCTGTCCGCCTGAAGCTCCCCGGGATCATCAAGATCCATCCCACTTTTCATGTTTCACAAATCAAGCCAGTTCACACCAGTGACTTGTGCCCTCCGGCCGTTCCCCCTCCTCCCCCCCGAGTCATTGATGATCATGCTGCCTATACCGTGCATCGACTCTTGGATGTTAGACGCCGGGGCAGGGGCTTACAGTACTTGGTGGATTGGGAGGGTTACAACCTGGAGGAGCGTTGCTGGGTTCCTCGATCTCGGATAATGGGGGGGGGGTACTGTAAGGAGGTCATTATCGGGGAGGGGGGGGGGTACTGTAAGGATGTGCAGTTTTCCCTCCTTTTGCTTCTCTTTTTGTTTCATGTTTGTTTGTATCTGTCTGTCTTCCTGGCTGGGCGTGGCTGACCTACTTTCAGTTCCCGTCAATTCACCTCCGCAGCTGCTACTCATCTTCCTGATTCATCTACTCACCCACACCTGCTTATATACCCGGCTTCCTCATCCAGTATTCACCAGTTCGTCGTCAAAGATACACTGGTAATACGTATTGATTGCTAGAAAGCTAACCTAGTTTCCAAGTCAAAGTTATATTCTTAAACCTGTATTTCTCTGCCCAGAATCCGTCTACTACTCTGCCTGCCACGTCCAGCCAACACCACCTCGTCAGCGAACCTCGGATTATCTTCACTACCAGCTCCAGCCTGCTCACTCTATTCAACTCTGATTCCCCGGCTCATCTCAGCCGTGTTCTGCTGCGAATCTCCGAACCACGGCTTCAGCCTGCTCTCTCCGACATCCTCCGGATCTTCAACTACGGACCTCCACTCTCCCCCCCCCGTAGTTATTCCCAGATCCGGAATAATGACCATAGGGGCAAATTATTAATTCCACATCAGTATTGTTTGAATTTTGAGTTGGAAATGAAATTATGTTTGCTTCCATACTCACGTCTCCTCCCTTCCGTGTTTGTATTGAGGGTTCAGCCTGTAAGCGCTCTTTGAGCATAACACATGGTATGACCGGTAAGGCCAGGGTGACGTTGGTCCCCAATTAAGTCGGATTTGACACCAATATGTTCTTTCTACAATAATACATGTTGTTAAAGCAACACTGTGCCATGCTAACTGATGGTAAAAAGTATCTTGTGTCCACTTTCTACTTTTTTCGTTGACATATTTTCTGAACCTCACCCTCTGTTTGTCTGCAGAGGGTGAGAAAAACTCAATATGGCAACCTTGAGCTACATTTTTTTATGAACTATGTTTCGCCACCATGAATGTCTAAGCAAAATGTCATGGCAATACCTCCACAATTTGTAATCTGGATTTAAGCTTGACAATGTCAACCTTAGAGGCTAGTGTGTCTAAAATGTCTACTGGTAGCTTGTTTGCCTTATATACTACAGGGTTTCGTACGGTCATTGAAAACCTGGAAAAGTCATGGAATTTCAAAATGCAAATTCCAGGCCCTGGAAAAGTTATGGAAAACAATATTTTTCCCAAAGTTTTGGAAAAGTCATGGAAATGTAACTAAAGTTGCGTCAAATTTAATTTACATTTTATCTAATCGCCAAAATAATCTGCGGTCGCCAGCTGTTATGTGCCATCATGACGCGCATGGTGTTATTTTTTAATATATGAAGCGCGAGCTGTGTGCTCGAGTCTTCCTGCCTGTCGGCTGCACTCTGCTGCTCCGGGATGAAGGTCAGCTACATTATCTACGGTACGTTCGTTAACTGTGCGGAGTCACTGTGGCACAGACTCCTCCGCTGGTGAACAGCTGTTAGAACGGGCGTTCAGGTGTTCAGAGCACAGCGGCAGAGCGTGATGTGAACTGAAACGTTATTCTGTCGCAATATTATTTAAGGAATCGTTGAGCTAGCTAGCATACATTGTCACTATCTGCTAACGTTAGCTTTAGCCTTCGTTTTCTAATCAGTTTTTTCATAGGCTATAAACAGAGGTGGTATAAGCAGTGGCGACTGGTCATTAGGGGCAGGTGGGGCACAGCCCCACCTAGTGTCAGCAGAAAGTATTAAAATAATGATTACAACAAAATGCAAAAAATAAATTAAAAAATATATAAAATATATTTTAAGATCATGTTTAATCATCTGATTCGTCTGTACATTGCTGTTTTAGTATGTGTTCTTCTAATTAGTGTCTACAGTGTGTGCCTATTGAGCTGTTTAGAGCCATGTGGGACAAAACCTGATCCTGCCCCTCCCTCTGACTGTCCAAGTGAACGGTGACTGCAAAAACTACACTGCGCATGCTCAGAGTATTTTCCTATTTAATGTGTGTGGCAAAAAATAATGACCATAGGGGCAAAGTGCTGCCATCCCCACCATACGTCATCTCACATAACTCAGAGCTGATTGGCTGTAAGTACGTGTGCCGCGAAAAGTGTGGTGTGTGAAGAGGAGGAGAGAGAGCTGCAGTGAGGCGTCCTAAAACCAGGAAGTAAGCTGCGCATGGCTTCCCTCCACAAAAAAGCAACGAGATTTCTCCATAGGATTTTAGAAAATAGCTCAAAATAAGATCTGTGGGAAACGTAGCTGTTAGATAAATGTACGTTTTGTTCAGCCGGATAATATCCACATGTCTACCCTACTTTTATCATTTTCCAATCAAACATCTATTGATTAGATTAGATTTATGATAGACTTTTGAAACTACAAGAAGATAAGGAGGACTTTTACAAAAAGTAATAGAGATGTTTGTCCTGAAGGATAGGCAAATGGACTTCATCTTCAAGTCAAGGTAAGACTGCAATTTTATTGAAAATGAGATCTTACTAAAGGCCCTGACACACCAAGCAGTCACCAGAGGACTAGCCGACGCTGAAGTCGGCTGTTGCCTGGCCGTGTTCTCCTGCGTTTTGGCCATGTGTCGCACGGGAACACACCGCACCGACTTCAGTGCGTGAGTGGCAATAACTCTCCTTACCAGCAGGCGGCGGTAGTGTGTATTCGTCATTCAAAAGAGGCAACAACCGGAAGACAGAGAAGAAGAAGAGTATCTTTTCTCCGTAATATCATACAGAGCTGGCCTCTCCTGGATCAAGGTGATGAGCAGGTCTTCGTTTGCATCATTCCAGATCGCCATGATGAGATGAAAATGAATAGCAGTCTGTGTGTGCCTTCTTAAATCGTTTGTTTACATCCCTCACTTCCGCTTCACTTCTCATGCACTGATTTGCTAGCTGAACAGCCAATCAGAGTGATTATTTGGTCCGACTGTAATCGGCCATGCATCGGGTCTGGCAGTCCAAATAAGGCGTGTCACGGTCGACGGTGCGGGACACACCAACCTGACTACGGCGCCGCGAATGCCCGACAGCCTCTGACGGCCTCTGACTCCCAAAATCGGGTTGGTGTGTCAGGGCCTTAAGAGAGAACAATTCAATATTTAAATGATAAAATTACATTTTTTGGGTATCCTGTTGAACTGTCTGTTTAAAAGTAATTGAAGCATCAGACAAAAAAAGCTTTTGAAAATAATATTATATTTTCATTTAATATATTTGTAAACCTGAAGAGTCAGTGCCAGTGCCTCACCAGCCATGAACCTCTCTGCAGAAGCTTATATATAGACATCTGAGTTTTTTGTGCCCCACCACTTTTGTACATATAGAAATGCCACTGGGTATAAGGATAGATATTGTACTAGAATAAAAGTAGAAGTACTCAGGTCTTGTTCTTGAGTAAATGTAGAAGTAAGTACTCAGATATAGTACTTGATTAAAAGTAGAAGTACTCAGATCTTGTACTTGAGTAAAAGTAGAAGTACTCAGATCTTGTAGTCAAAGTAGAAGTACTCAGATCTTGTACTTGAGTAAAAGTAGAATTACTCGGGTCTTGTACTTGAGTAAAAGTAGAAGTACTCAGATCTTGTACTTAATTAAAAGTAGAAGTACTCAGATATTGTAGTCAAAGTAGAAGTACTCAGATATTGTACTTGAGTAAAAGTAGAAGTACTCAGATCTTGTACTTGAGTAAAAGTAGAAGTACTCAGGTCTTGTACTTGAGCAAAAGTACCAGAGTGTAGGAATACTCTGTTACAGTAAAGGTCCTGCATTCAAAATGTTCCTCAAGTGAAAGTAGAAAAGTATTCTCATCAAAATATAGTGAAAGTAGCGACAGTAAAAGTAGTCGTTGTGCAGATTGGTCCATTTCAGAATAATATATATGATATGTTTTATAATGATTGATCATGAAAGTGTTCTCAAAGCTGGTGAAGGTGCAGCTAGTCTGAAGTACTTTGTAGACTGCAGGGTAGCTGGTGGATTTACTCCAGGTGGAACTAAAGTCTGATTTAAGTGAGTAGAAGTACAAGGTAACAAAACATGGAAATACAAGTAAAACTACATTTTGCTTTAATCCCATGTAATTTTGTAGACTGCAGGGTAGCTGGTGAAGGTGCAGCTAGTCTGAAGTACTTTGTAGACTGCAGGGTAGCTGGTGGATTTACTCCAGGTGGAACTAAAGTCTGATTCAACACTTGATTATATTTCACATCATTCATCCACATCTGTGAAGTAACTGAAGCTATTAAATACATGCAGTGGAGGAGAAGTACACCATGTACCTCTGAACTGTAGAGGAGTAGAAGTACACAGTAGCAAAACATTGAAATATGTATCTCAAAATTGTACCCACGTATAGTACTTGTTGAGTTTATGAACTTAGTTACTTAGTTACCAGTGGCATGAAAATACATTTTCAAAATGCTCAACAGTGCTGCCAAAATGATAAACTGACTGCTACACAATTAAAATAAATGCTTTTATATATGTCTATTAGATGTGACTCTTTGGAGTTTCTGTTATTATTAACGCTGCTGCTTTAGTTGTTCCGACTGCTAAAATCCTGTTATTCCTAATTTTAAAGCCGATATTCCGTGGGGTCGGGGGCTCGGATCCTTGTCACCTTTTTCATACCTGATAAGTTTGCATCCCTGACTACAGTTGCTTTAGCGTGTAGAAGCTAGTAAGCCTACTATTTGACTTGTTTTAGATAGGCACAACATGTTTCATATGCAAACCTTATTTTCCTGTTCCATGTTCAAATAAACCATTTTCAGTCGTAATTTTCTTTTGGTCATGGAAAATGAGGTAAAGGTCATTGAGAAGTCATGGAAAAGTCATTGAAAATCATTGGTGAAAAAGTGTATGAACCCTGATACTAGCTATGACATTGAAGTTTGCAGAAAGAAGAACTCATACATCCTGTTCTGATTACACGACCAGCTAAATGGAGATCTGCAATTGGAGTGAAATCCACGGTTTTATAAAGTTCATTTTCCTTTAGTCTAAGCTTGTCATAGATCTACAGTGAAGTATTGAATGAATTCTAATACACCTCATACGTGATTCATTCAGAGATCAGCGAAAAGATGAAAAGGCAGAAGGTATTGGAAAGATCTTAAACTTGAACTAAAAGTTGGATACAGAGAAAGTGACTCAGAAATGATCAATATCGACAGCAAAATAAGCTTCTACTTTCCACCAGCAAAAGTCCCCACAGTTATTGGTTCCATAAATAAAAGTATTTGGGCACATCATTGGTGGTCCGTGCTACTGCTAATTAAATGAACAATACTGGTTTATATCAACCATTTGCAATAAGGAACATTGAGAGTTACTAATATAGTCATGGTCTACTCTGATTGCCTCTTATGCTTGAAGCATGTACCAAGTTTACAGAGTCTTAGCACTATTTTAGAATCAATAACATGGGTATTGGCTTTTCTTCTGGGTTTGCACTTTGTTGATCGATATATAACAATACTTCTGTATGGTGCTCTAAATTAATTACACACAGGCTACCGCGCATGACTACAGTGAAGACACAAGGCTGGAAATCTTTCTTTAGGGAGGTCCTTTATTCCTGTAGTCTGTAAAAGTTGCTCGATTGTATTGCTGTCAAGTCTGCTGGGGCCTTTGCTGTGTTTGTATGTGTGGAGAGTGCACACCATTTGCTCTTTGGTCTCAAAGTGCAGCAGAAAGTTTAGAAAAAGCCTTTTTCCTCTCGGCACCTTTGAGGAATAAAACGAGTACATGGCTGCTCATGGGGCCTTTTCAGAAATCTGTGAAAGGCTGTTTTTCTGGAGACATGAAGAGAAATTGATCACCTTAACCTTTCCCAGGCCTCAGATTTAAGCAGCCTGGAGGGTTTTTTGTCGTAGCTGGCTATTTCCCACTATGTAAACATTGGGACTTCTCTCCGGGATCTATACAATTGCTAAAGCCATTTGACGAGCCATTTTCTCCAAGTATTACGGTTGTAAAGCGGCTATGTACATGTGCTTTCATTCCACTCTAATAACATCGCAGAGATGAGATGAGAAAATAGATTGGACCACATTGAGCTTAGAGATGGTCTCAGATAAAATGGATGCAATGTGGGGGCATGACTAAGTAAAATTAAGTCAGTCACACTTTAATGGCTGAAGAAAATAAACGCTTCAGCTTAGTTGTTGATCTGGTAGCTGTACACTACACACACGTCAATTTGTCAAACATCTCAGATCTTGTGCATGGAAAACAGATAACTAGTACCTGCTGATTTGCTAAGAGCTATGTTTCGGGGTTCTAAAAAACCAGCAGAATCAAATGGCCTGATGCAAAAACAATGAATCATTTTCTGACGTTGAAACCTGTTCTATTATATTTTGTAAGTGCTCAGATTGAATAATCCCGTTTTACTGCTCAGACTTTGTTTGTGAGTTTCAAATGGATGAATACCTGGTCATGAGTCGATGTGCATTTGTAAAATTGAATCATTAATATAATAGGCAGTCTCACTTATGGTCTCATAAGTGAGACTGCCTATTATATTAATGATTACATTTAGATAAGATACAAAAAAGGTTTTTCTAAAGTTGGTGGATTATCATGACAAAGTGATTTAACAGTGGTTTCCTCTGTGTTCATGTGTAGGAGAGAATCTAGAGGTAAATGTGATGAGTTCCCTTAAATTACATGTAGATGCCAATTGGGGAAGTTATATGTGGGTATTAGTGTTTCTTACCAAAAAGCCATGACTGTTATTTCATATTGAGCAAATAACTTGGTGGGTGGGATGCAAAAAGAATGCCTCAAAAGTGACATCAAAGCTCCATTTCATCTTTGTTTTTCCCATGACACCGTGGTAACCACAAAGTACACAACTTTTTTTTCACTGAACAAACAGACTCCAAGAAATAAGGAAGGAAAAACGCCTGTGTGAATCGTCCATCTTTGTTTGACTTTGACAACCTTCTTTCCTGGTAAGAATCTTTAGTGAATGAATAAGCTGTATTTGTGTGTTTGCCTTTAAATTGTGTTCAAGGAGTTAGGACAAGTACAAAGAGATCCTTTTTCAGAAGCAAAAGACCAAAATAGCATCTTGACGTCCCCGCTCAAAATGCCTTCAAATGCTTCTAAACCTTTATTGTGTAATTGTTTCTGGTGGACTTTAGGACTGGGGGACTGCGGTACTTTCAACATTTCCCATGTGTCTCTCAGTTTTCTTTTCTTTTTCTTAAGTGCACATCTTTCGTGAACTCTAACCTGGTCCATCCTACCCTTTGCTAATAACACACTTTGACACTTGATTCAAACACTATATTCTAACAGCATCCCACTTCAAATGCAGCTCTTTGGGCAAAAGCCAAGAGACCAGTCAAATATATGTATAGGTAGACAGATCAATAGAGCTGGCACTTCGCACCAAAAAGGAGAAGAAGCATTTGTGACAACGGTACTGGAAGTTTGAACGCTTTAAACGTATGTAAGGGGTTACTTGGTACTTCAAGATAACCAAGACTTTCACCACTAAGTGTAGAAAGATTGACAGGAGAAGTTGCCTTTGACTGCAGTTTTTAGAATCACACACTCCGGGGAAATAAAACTTGTTCAGCACACATTGTGCTTGACCTCATGAGAGTTGAGGTCAAAGTAAATAGTGATGTGAACAGAAAAGGATGGCACTTGAAGAGCAGCATTCAATATCTCCTTTTTCAGAACAAATAAGTTAATTTTGCAAGGCTATTCATTTGTGTTGTTATTCATGACGCACTTAATGACATAAAAGGCCAACATTAGTTCACTTCAATAGGGCTGTTTCTAAATGAACTGCAAATAATTATTCATAGAGTCCCTTGAGCTGACCACTTCTTATAGATTTTAAGAGCAATGAATGCAATATTTTGAGTTGTAATTCTGATGTAAGTATGATTTTGTGCACGTGGACAGATTGTGACTGTGATAGCAATATATATAATATGCCTTCATATAATATCAATTTCATTTAACGATTGGTTCAATCGAAGACCTGGCAGAAGAAGTGAGGCCATTGTGTGTTTATGTCTATGAAAATATTCTGAGACTTTACCAATGTGTTGTGGAGATCCAAGAGAAGGTTAAGTTTAGCGTGCCGTTGTCTGAGCAAAGGGAAGTGAATGGGCCCCACATTTGTGGTCCAATTTTGGCGTCGCAAAACTCTATATGTCTTTATTTGAGATCAAATCTAAGGCTCAGATTAAAGATGGTGGTGATCCTAGCAAGGGCTCCAGAAGTAGTGGAGGTATGAAGAGTGAACGGGCCCTTCCAAAGATGGTGTGGTGTGTTTTGCATGAAGGTTGCAAGCTCTTCAAATCCTTTTTAAATGTACGTTTTATTTGAAATTAGCAGCAGTTGCATTTAATCTAAAAAAACAAGGTCATTTATTCATATATGGAGTACTGTTGTGAGCCGAAACTCTTTTAACTAATGTGTTGTTCTGTCTCTTCAGTATCTCTCTGCACTGTTTGTCTTCTACATTTTACACAAAATAACTTGGTTCATTTACATTGTTGTTATTGTCTTGACAGTGTTGAGTTTAAATACGGCATTCTCTCTTGAGAATGAATGCAATCTCCATGGGACTTTTACCTCGTTATAAAAAGAAGAAGAAAAGAAAAGCAGAGGAAGGTAGTTCCTGTTTATTGATGTTACATAAAACAAAGTCCATTTATAATGTTCTCTGGACTTGTATACGCACAAATGCATTTTAGATGTTTCTGGGGCTATGACTATTTCCAGCTTTGTCAAACTGTGGTGTTAAATAATTATGAGCAGGTGGGTTGGGTGCTGAACCTTGCAGAAAAGCACTGTCATGCCAACAACTGGCCCCTGGGGTAAGAGAGGAGAAAAGAGGAAATACAGAGAGGACACAGGCTAAGAGGACAGGTTAGCCCTCTTGTGTGGGGTTTACACAACATAATACAAACAGAATAAAATGTCAGATGGGCATAAGAAGAGATGATTATTTAAATGAATGCCAGGGGAACTTTTAGGTGAAAACGTTTTTTTGCTTTTTTGGCCACCGTCACATCCCTCGGTGTAGGGACAGGTCTGTGATCCTGGAGGCACAGTGCCTCTGGCAGCGCTGCCATGCCAACTCCAAAACAGCTGAGTCCCCCGGGAGGATGAAGCCAACAGCTAACGAGAAACAAACACCTCTCTGTTCTTGATGCTCAATGAGAGTTGGTCACAGACAGAGAGAGGTCACAGTGTGTGGGAGATAAAATACATGGCTGAGATAAAGGCAGCGGGGTAAAGAGAGAGCAAACAGCAATATAAATCTTAATTAGCTGTCTCTGAAAAGCAATAGCGCAAGGATGTAGCTATAGCCCACTAGAGTTTGTAGATGTACCTAATTCTCATTTATTATTATGTTGCTATTAGATTGTTACTTCAATACAGGATCTTAAAAAGGACATTTAGGAAAACTTCTAGACTTTTCCAGAAATGAAGGTTGTTGCTTCATTAAAATGTCCATACCAAATGGTCTGCAGAGGCTAAAATCCCAAAGTTCCCTTGTGTGGGAGTTTCTCTCCCCCCCCCCCGCCTGAAACTCCTCCATTGGACTCCTTTGTTTTCTTCTGTAACATAGTGACATCACTACCTAACACTCCAGCTTCTATTGGCTAGTGCTCTAACACATTGTATGTGATTTGCTAAGAGGGACATCTCTAGGTGGATGACGAATCACAACAGACCCAGCCAGCTAACATAAGAAAGGAGACTGAGCTCTGGTTTCAGGTGGTTTCAGGTGAAAAGAGGTGGAGCAGCACAGGCAGTATGAGAAAAATAAAGAGCTTTTTGAACTTTAAAGTATGTAAACATGTAACAGTAGAGGCACTAAATACAAATATGAACCTTGACATAAGTGTGATATATCCTTTAGTTCTTTAAAATGCACAGCCTATTTCAGTGCTATGCAGACAACTGTGGCAATAAGTGCTCAGCTTTGGACTTGAAAAATATATTCTCTTTTAATATATTCATATCTCCAAGATTATCAAATCAATTCTATAACAGTGTTTTATTATCAAAAGGTTTTTCAATAAAGCTTGACTATTAAAAAAAAAGCTTTATTTCTGCCACAGCACCATAACACTTATATAAATTCACTATTCATCTGTATATATTGCATTTCATTTAGCTGACACTATACAAAACTAACGGAATGACTTGCCCCCTTGAATGAGTTAGAAACCTTTACTTGAGAATAGGTAGCTAACTGAGCATTAATGGCTGCAGGGATTACTGAACTTTCCTTTAATGAAAGCTGTTACTCTGCAGCTCTGCTCCACAGTAGAGAGACAGTGATTGCTTTTCTCCACAGTTAGACATGGATGTTAGGAAAAGAGGAATTGCCTCGCTCCTCCCTTTGCTGCTGAGACACCGTTTAGCGTGGCCCCACAGGGTAAAAGTTTGAAATTAATTTCCTAAATTCCAGAGGTTTATAAAAAATGTATCAGAAGATAATGGAGGGAGCGGCTGCATTCCATCTTTTCTGAGTCTGTCAGTGGCCTCGCTCTCACTTACTCTCTTTGTACTCTTCCTCTTTTCCTCTTCATCTCTGTATTCTCTCTGGCTCCGGCCTTTTCTCTCATTCCCTCTTTCTCACATAACTCGCTTCCCTCTCGCTTCTGAATCTATATCCACAGGCCTTTTTCGGAATCTGCTTTGAGCTTCACAGCAATGGAGGAGCAACATCATTTTCAGGCTCCTATTCAGCCTCCTGGCCTCATCTGCCTGCCTTGCTATCGCCATGACGGTAAACAAATTGTAAAAAGGAAGGGGAAAATCTCTGGTGAGGACATTTAATATGCCGCCTACATGTTCAAATGGGCTGAACTTGAGTGTACGACTCAGGTTTTTTATATAGCTTAATGTAATGACTATGTCTTAACGTTCTTACCATGTGTGTGTAGTTTTGCCAAAAGGAAGTATTAGAGGTTAAAATTGTAGTTTCAGATCAGCTGCAGTGAGCTGACTTGAAGTGCAGCCTAAAGGCTCTGCAGACACCTGTGAGGGTTTAAAAGGGTTATCCATTTTAGTACAGCTAAAAGCCATAGACTGTCTCCTCCATCATGGTAGTCTGTGTCTAACAGTCATTTTTTTGACAGCTAGGATGAGCTACACAAAGAACGTATAATAGCCAGTGTTGTAGTGTAAATGATACTGCTTCTACAGGGCTGTCACTCATGTGAAATGGATATTGAATAGCAGCTTTGATAAAATAATTCCAAGCATAAATTATTTCAGATCAGATAATGCTCAATAAAGTCACTTACATTCTATTTTGTTATCAAGGATTGTTGGAGAATGCTACAAAAAGTAGATATGTTTAATATCTAATAACGTATGTTTGTATTCACAACTAAAGCAAACCAAACAATCAATATTGATGTGTTTTTTTACTGAACTTTGTGAAGAAAATCAATTATCAACACACTAAACGTCTATACTTGTTTCACAACTGAGTCTACTGTAACTATGATTTCAATATAAACTAAACGGAAATCATGTGTTTCTTTCTGCAGTCAGTACCCAGTAGACATTCTTATAATCTGACACAATGACACCACTAAAATAAATATTTCCTTTAGCTTTTGTACAAAGAATGCAATCTTTTCTTCATTTTCTAGCACAAAGAATAAATATAGGCCAACATTGCCTCCAAACAGATGCCAATTGGATTCATTGATTTATTTTAGCCATTTTATTTATTTATTTTGCCCAGGGTCTCTAAATAAGCTGCATTGTGACTGTCTGGGACAAAAGGGTTCAGAATAATTGAATTGTTAACTTCTGTTGTGACAAAAATATGACAAAATCCATTAATCTAATCACTGGGAACAATTGCCATTATCACAACAAGTCTAATTCTTACAGTGTTGTTGAATAAATAGAAACACACGCCATTATAAATGTAAATATTGGATAAAATAGAAAGAGTGATCGCATAGAAATCAAGATGTTAAACCTATACTGCAAGTCATGAGACATTAACCTTAATGAAAGATTAGGATATAATATGCCATTAATAAGAATAATTAGTAAACAGACTTTGGAGTTAGAAGAAAAAAATCCCACAAATAAAACAGTAAATCTGGGCCATCTGGCTGCAGGTGCATGGCTCTGATTGATGGTGAACTGGCTCTGGGAGTGTCTTATTTTGTAACTCGCAAAGCAAAAGGAACCATAGGATAGGATAAGATAAGATAAGATAAGATAAGATGGACTTTTATTAATCCCTCGTGGGGAAACTGTTTCTCTGCATTTGACCCATCCTAGTGTTAGGAGCAGTGTGCTGCATTTTGAACGGCGCCCGGGGAGCAGTGTGGGGAACGGTGCCTTGCTCAGGGACACCTCGGTGGCACTTGGTCTTGCCGGGACTTGAACTGGTGACCTTCCAGTTGCCAAGCCAAGTCCCTATCGACTTCGCCACCACCGCCCTGGTGGAACGGCAAAGAGCTGTGCATTTTGACCATCTGTTTTTTGGATCATTGAAGGATGTGCAGCATCTTTATCTGTTAATAAGCCTGTCCCATGAAGTTGTTGATGAGTGATGCCTACTCTCCTTGTATTTACTGTTTTACAATATAACAAGCACATAAAGCCTTTTTTATTTAAACGTATTGATTCACTTTAGAAGTAAATCCAGTAATTGATAGCTCCATGCTGAACCTAACTAGTCACAGGTGGCCTGACTAAGCCTGGTGATTGCAGTTGAAAATGTAGAGAAACGATGCATGCTAAATGGTATAAAGGGAACCTGGCTTTTTTTTTAATCAGTAATTTTCTCCATCAAGTAGGGAAAATCAAATAACTGTCAATATTCCATTTGTGCTGTCAGAAGCATACAAATCCTTAACTTATTCTTAAATATCATCACAATTTCAGCCATTAGGGCCGATATACATTGAAATGCCAGAAACCAAATACACATATTATGTTTAATTCATACGCTGACTTGCCTGCACATAAGTTATGCATCCAAAAATGCAATTCTAGCCTATGGTCCATCTTGGAAGACTGTAAACGGCTCCCATAATACATCTGTGAGGGACCAGCTGCTCATTTGCGAATGGTCTATTGGTGAACGCTGCATTTACATTTCCATGCTTCCTAATCTGATAGGAAAATATGTTTGGAGGAACGATGCTAAATATTTTAGGTGGCCCTTAGCAGAGCAGTAGAATTATTAAATTGGACATTTCAAGCTGAGATGAGCATCAGCAGTACGTGGCTCATCCGGTTTTCAGTGCAGAACTGCTGACAAAGCTTCCTCTAGAAATAGCTCATGACTTGTAATTCAGACCGGATGAGAGCAGGGATCATTTAAGAATGATACGGTGTGACTCCTTCTCTCCGATGTCAGAAAGCTATGGACGTGGACAACCTGATGAGACATTGTATATAGCACATTTGACTTGAGACATTTTTACATTACACTTCCATGACATATACATTTTTGTTTTGCTTCTATTTCAGGTTGTTGGCAGTACCTTTGACAGAAATAGCAATTTCAGAGAAAAATACTCCAGGGAGAGTAGCTCTCCAGTAACACAGCTATCCAGCCTCAACACATTAAAAAAAACATTCAAACATAGATACTCTGGCCAGGCCTACTACACAGCCAATGACGCTGATTCCATTTCAGCCAAATGAATGCTTGCCTACATCTGGCGGCCATGAAGAATAATATGATACATGCTAATGTTTACAGCTGTTTCATTATTCTTCTTTTTATTGGAAAGCACTTAAATCTTCAATTATCCAAGACAATGTACCAGACCTCTACTTTTCTACCTGCTAACTTAGTTTAGCTTAGTTTAGCTTATTTTAGTTTAGCTTAGCTTAGCTTAGTTTAGTTTAGCGAGGCCCCAGCAGAGGCTGCAGGGACAGGGTTCAATAATACATAGTAGAATGATTGTGGACATTCTAAATTTGCACTAAACATCTTGAATAAGTCTAGTAAGTTTATATGAATACTGATTTAAGATGCACTGCTAAATGTCTATGTTGGTTGTTGGGGGATAAATACGGAATATGTGAAGAAAAAGTGCCAGACAACTGTCTTCACTCACAGTGTATATTACATTTTACATAACGGTTTGTCGAATCTCTGTTAATTTGTCATGGTGTTTAGTGTTAAGTTGAGCATGTCACTGCCGTCAAAATCTTGTTAAAAAACCGTGCCAGTTTTGGGAGATAGGAGATTAAATGTTGTTTATGTTCTAATCCAATCCTGTTGATATATGATATGATATATTGGCAGATGTATTTATCCTGAATATGAAATCACCTGTTCCATATTTATAATATGAAGGTTGCAAATCTTGAGAAAGGTGAAAAACAATACCAACGTGGCTGTCATGGCAGTTAAAAGTATTATTAAATATAGGAATCGACAGGGAGAGATTTATGTTTGTAATACCGGCAGCCGCTGTCTTATGCTTTACGTGCCAATTTTGCAGCAGACGAGATCCAGCAGTAACATGTAGCGGGCGAATTAGATGTCATGGTGAAATAAACACACAAAAGAGATATCCCTAGAGTGTTTGTTCAGCCTGTCACATGTACTCAGACTGCTGCTCAAAAGTGTAGGTTTGATAGGTCACTTGTTATCCATTCATCCTTCATGATACAGCATCAGCTGAAACTTCAGTCTATCCTCCCCAGAAGTCTTCTGTGACAAGTCAATTCTCAGGTATTTGGACGTTTTTTTGCTTCAGGTACCACGACACTGAGCGACACTGAGCTTGCTTGTCTAGAGTCATGAGGTGTCAGGCTCGACAACTTCTTTCTAGTGTAAAAATATGTTTTTTGTAACCTTTGGAACTTGTATGGGAATGGCACATATTTGGCATTCATTTCATGCGTGTAAAACTCATCACCACGTACAGTAGAAGAAACATGCTGACTTGTCTTTGCATTTTGAAGGTATGATGTATTGTTGTGATAAGGCTATGTATAAACGAGACCACCCTTCCTGTATTATATGATAGCAACCATTCTTGCATCTAACTTGTTATATTTCGAAAGCAATTCATAAGTCAAACAAATCAAACCTGAAATAAAGACAGAGTTTGCTTTTTGCCTGTAAGCAAAACCAATTCAATAGAGAATTACCCTATCAGGGAGAATACATAATAAGAAACATGAGACTAACATATCCTCAAGACACTGGCTCTCAGGATGGCAATTTAATCCATTGGTTGTGTTTGTGCTTTTTTTACAATCATGCTTCGCCATGAGAGTATACAGTTGTGAAGGAAAGTGCAGGGGAAAGCTTTGAGGTTGAAGCTGGGTAATATTACACTTATTGATCATGCCGGAGAAAAAAACAGCAGGCCTGTGGCTTTGGTTTATATATCATCCCTAAAGTGCTTGCTGTGCACTGTGCCAAGTGCTTTAGTCTTCTACAAGCTACAAAGAGGAAACAGTGTGATGATTATTTGTTATAATCAAATGACGAGGCTTATCTCTTAAGGTGGAACTTTTTGCCATTGTTTACGTCAAAGAAATGTGAGTGTACTGGTTAAAAACAAGTAAGGCTAACACTAACCCCTAACCTTAACCCAAATAACTGTGAATGTACTGGTTCAAAACAAGTAAGGCTAACCCTAACCCCTAACCTTAACCCAAATAAATGTGAATGTACTGGTTCAAAACAAGTAAGGCTAACCCTAACCCCTAACCTTAACCCAAATAAATGTGAATGTACTGGTTAAAAACAAGTAAGGCTAACCCTAACCCAAAGACATGTGAGGTTTCTGGTTAAAAACAAGTAAGGCTTGTGGAGAGATTACCTCTTTCTCTGCAAGGCAAAACAAATTGAAAAACAAAAACTGTTAGAACGTTTGGGCAGTATAGCAAAACTAGATTGCAAACTCTCAACATTGCCATCCCCTGAACTAGATAAAGAAAGGCAAAATCTTCAGATGGACTACAATCTACTTTCAACGCAAGAGACTAAGAAATTGCTTTTAAGATTGCGTGGATTTCAGTATGAACATGGGGAGAAGGGGGGTCGTCTCCTAGCGCACCAAATTAAGAGCCAGTCGGCCTCCCAACAAATTAAACAAATACGGACCCCTACACGTGGAAACCACACCAGTAAGCCAGCTCACTGAGCAGCGAGCCTCACAACGTCCCGACCAATCAGAGCACACTGGGCTCACAGGGAGGGAGGGGGCAGGAGCTCCAACAAGCCGTTTAGGACAGAGAGGGAATACCTGGTGAATACACATACTATACAGAGATGCTGTATGAGAAACCAATGTGAGTTTGGAAAATTGCACAATTTAAATCTATTTTAGTATACCTCAACATGGAATTATGATCAGTAGAAATGACCATGACATGGGACCTTTAACATTCTCTCTACTTGCTTGTGGCTCAAACATGTTGCACCTCATTTAATTGAAAACCTGTGAACACATTTATGGCAGCTATTATGTTTCCTTTCCCAGAAATAATGGTAAAACAAATTAGTTTAATTTAAACCACATATCTGTGAGACAGTGTTGTGTTAACGTAAATACGGCCACTAATACAAAAAGGACTGTAATTGACATTATTAGTGTAAAAAACATATACACATTTATTTTTGCCAAATGTCTCTTGTGAATGTGTCAAATGTGTTTTTGTGGGGTTTTATTATTTGTATATCATATTCAAAAGTGTGATTTTATGAAGTGCATTTTTTCACAACTTATATGTCTGAAAAACATAATTAATCCGTTACCATGCGAGTACATTTTTCACAAGGTTCAGTTGGGTCTTTCACTTCACATATAAAAAAACCTACCTATGCTTATCCTAGTCATAAAATGTATATACATGTGCCAATATGTAATATATTTCTAGGAGAGATGGATCCTATAATGTCACTGAAAAGGTAGTTCTGTCTTCAGTTCATGCTTTTTTCTATAGCATCAAATATATCAAGTGATCATAAAGTGATGTTTCACTACCTCTACGGCTAGATGGTTATTTAATTGTAATGATGCTACTACAGTATATCTCTTAAGAGACTTAAATGGCCCCAGATAGATCCAGCTTTAGATGAAAAGTTTCACCTTCATACTTTGAGTTACCTTAGCTGGCTTAATGCAAGAAGAACGTTTATTAGCAGTTGTCTTATTATATACTGTCTGAGGTGACCAGTGTGTGCCACAATACATCTTAAAGGAGTCCGATAACCACATATTTCTTATGCTATATCTCAGTTTTGGCCTTTTTTTGCCAAGAACAATAAATTGGCTTCAACATAGCAAGACAAGTATTGTTTTAATAAAAGATAAAATCAAAGTGTGTTTGAGCCTTATAGTACCACCAAGCAACTGCAGAATGTGTTAGGGAAGATATCAAACTATCTCTTCTCTCATCTTTGCTCACAAGGTTCCAGGCAGTGTTTCTTTTCCACAAATAATGCAGTGATATGCAGAATACACACAGCGGCAGATTTCAGATGTGTGTGTGTGTGTTTGTAGGTGCATTATAAAGCTGTCTCATTATCATAAATGCACTTCTGAAAGGTGCTTTTTACATTTAGCCTCAAGGTGTTATCTTTCGTCTCTCTGTGTCTCATTTTAAAGGCAGATATATATATATATATATATATATATACACACATACACCCACACACACACACGCACACACAGACACACACACACGCACACACACACTTTCTATATAACCAGATCGGGACTACGATTCTGCTCCAACCAAGTGGGGAACTCGGTTTCTGGTCACTTTGAAAGAAATATAATCTGAATTTAAAACACCGCACGTATACACATATTATACAGGCAGGATGTACATAGAATATGACATGTTGGAATATCTGGAAACTCAAAGTGCACCATGGGCAATATGATAGATGGCAGCAACCGCAATGCATGACGAGAAATGTGATAGATGACTGCAATGACATTCGGCCACGCATTTTTGGTTTTGGCCCAGGAAGGGCACGAAAAGCATGATGATGAATGGTTTTCCTTCATGAAACTTGATGAGGCTCAACAGTCAAAATGTTACATGAGGAAAACATAGCCACCTTGTTATCCTGTGGTATGATTACCAGGTGAAATTCAAAAGCATCACTATGCATCCTCTGAAAAGAAAGAAGGTATTTCAGGTATTTTCTTTTCTGGCAAATGGAGACATTTTCAAGAACTCACTATAATCACAGCTTGCAATGTCATATCAGGGACTTGAGGACATTCCAATATCTTACAAGCTTCCTGTATGCTGGTTTCCGAGTAAAATGTACATGGTTTTGGTTTTGACTGGAAGCGTACTCAAATATTCACAGGTGTATTTGTATTTATATATTTTTATTATATATATTCTAATTCTTCTCGGGTTTGAGAGTCAAATATGCCACAATTTAGGACATTTCTTTTCCGAGGGAACACAACAGCGAAAACAGGGGCACAGAACATAATGAGATTGTTTGCACAGTAAAGCAGCTTTACTAGCAGCACAGTGAGTTTATTCATGGGTTTCTGTCCCGCCTCCAGAAACACATTGTCATCCATTCTGTCCGGCCTTCGATAAACAGGCCATCTTGTACAATACACATGGAACAGTTTGCTCCAGGCCAAAACTGAGAGATTCCGAACAAAACAATAGCAGGAAAAACAATGAGCAGAACAATAAGTTCCTCCATGTTTGACACTTTCTGTTCACACTCCTTCTCCGTCCATCTGTTCAGAATGAGTTGCCTCCCAAGTGTGTGGTTTTATTTAGTTTAAAACTGTTATCTATGTTTAAGACAGACTAAATAAAGATGATTCTTGTAATTAAGAAATAATTGTGTTTATTAGCTCTTAAAATTTTTTCACTCAAGTTAAAAAAGAAAATAGTGAAATAAAAATTGACAAGCTAGTTTGAGTATATGTTGGCTAATACAGTGCTTAGAGTGAGTGTTTTAGAAACATATTTAAAGAGATTTTTCAAAAGATATGTTTTAATTTTTAAAGAAGTCGTGCAGCGTTATTAATCTAATGGCACATACATGTACTTGTTTGTAGTCTGTATCTCTAAAATCAAGTAATTTATATTTAGTTTGCAGTGCACACTAGTAACTTAAATGAATATTTTTTACTAAAAAGCATCCTTAGAAACAAACAAAGAAGTCAATATCATGCACGTTCCAACATGCACAACCATGAATGCTTAAACATCTCTCCCCCCCTCCTGCTTCCATACCCTTTGATTTATTCAAGGGGGTTTATTAGGCTGCAAGGCCAATATAAGCCGATTGCATCATTGTGTGGGTAAATTGCTGTTAGTCGGAGCTACTTGCTAGATGTACAGCTCCTTAATGATTCGAAATTGGTGGAGCGGTGGTCAGTTTAATTAAGGAAGCTAAAAGAGCTGAAGAGCAGCTTCCAGAGCTCTGACAGTGCACATGCAGAGAAAGCAGGAGGGGGTGACTGATGAAGGGTAGCTAGGTGTGTGTTTACACGTGTTCGCCATTATTTACCAAAGGAGTCTGTATGAGTATGTTTCTCCTTTCTTAAGCATGCCTTTATCAGCACGGGTCCCTACTGAGCTACAACTAAAGAACAGTGATCATTAAGGCACTTTTCAAACTGCAAGCCAGCATTCCTTTTCATTAATGAAGACTTTATACTTACAAAATTAATCCACTGATATCTAGCAGATTATTCTGGCCACTTTGCCGTTGGAATAAAAAAAGCGAACACTTGTAAGTCAGATATTCACTCAACAACTCCTGAGTGAAATAGCTGCATCTTAAGCTTTCGCTTGGCAGAATTGTTCTCTAAAAAGAGCTGCCTGCTGCAGCCCAAAACAAAGCTAAATGAGCGGAGAAAGTGAACCAAATGTTCAATAAAGCTATATTTGGAGAGATAGGATTATGACAATGATGACCATTATTGTCACGATTATGACAATGACAAGATTGTATCACAAGTAGCCACTTTACAAGCTAATAAAAAACTAAATCATCCTCAAACTATATATGGATGGTTCCAAGATAACTCTTTGGGCCAATGGGTTCCGCCCCTATCACATTGTAAATGGACTGTTTACCAAACTTCTACCAAAAACTCTCTAGAAGTCATTGGCAAATAGACCTTGGATGCAACTCTTCTTGGATCTTATCATGTTTGCCCAAACCTAAAAACATGGAAATGTGTAAACATGCATGCTTTTGCTTGAATGACTTGGACTGGGACCAATGCTGACAAGAAAGAGACAGACCCCAACCCAGCCTGGCCAGGATACACAGTTCCAATCAGTCCAAACTGTGGTCTTCAAATACACCGCACCTCCATCATCATTATCAGCGCAGCTTTATCATCACGGCCAATTTTGCTCTTATACACTCAGGTTTTACAAACAATCCTTAACAGACCCAATGTAAAGAACTTGACATTAACCCCATTATCCGTATGAACAGAATACCGACAATTATTAGGTATCAAAAATGTCGAGGGCTACTCTTAAAACTTAATTACACTGGAATGATCTATTAATGCTTACTTTTGATTCACTATCTAACTTTTCATACGGAGGAAGAAGAAAGCTAGACTAGCTGTAACTACACTCATCTTTATTCTTCTCACAATCTTTGAAATGTTTTTGGCATTATTGCGTGTACTGAACTTAAAACGAAGTTGTGTGGGCACATGTGTGTCTCCATTTCAACCCAGGCATCATGTAATTCTGAACAGTCAAACTGCTTATTCACTTATTTTCCAGCAAGTTTCTGGAGCCACCCTGCTGTGAGTCTTCCGTGGAAAGCAGAGGGTGAAGGCACCCTGAGGAGCTGCTCAGCTGCTCTCTATTGCCTATTAAAACATTGAAGCTGGGGCACTGGAGGCATAATGAGCCAAACCCTCAAATTAACAGATGTGATGTTAGAGTTAAAGATTATGAATTATACTTGTCACATATTGGCTCCCAGTTTTAACCTGTATGCTCATTAATTTAAACTACTGAATTACCTTAATCGATGCAGTTCACATACGTGTCAAATTAGCTTGAAGTGTATGTAAGTTGCTTTAGATAATGCCAGCTAAATATAATATAATACAATATAATGAAATGAAATATATATTGGCCATCAGCAAAGACAGGGATCTTCACACAAACCCTTTCACACCAACGCGGTTCCAGGGCCGGTTCGGAGCTGGAGCTTGAAAAGCACCGTTTTTTCCTGTTCACACCGCAGCGGAGCTCCAGAATCCGGTTTGTTTCGAGCACCAAAAAGTTGTCCGTCTAGAAAGCAAGCACCGCATACGTCACACTTACATCGGAGGGGGGCGAGATTAACCTGAGCTAACAGTTAAAGGCGAGTACGGCAAGTACAAATTGTAACAAGCAGTAGCGCTGAGCAAAGTGACTAGAACGCAACCACACACTTGTAAAAAAAAACACACTTTATAAAGTCAGGCAACACTAACCAGGCTTCGTGTGATTCTGTTTATTTGTACCTTACTTTGACCATCTGTTCACTGTCATTGATCATTGTGGAGAGGAGGCAGACGTTTTGTTTTGTATTATAGCTGCTATCGGATGGAATCAATACATGGGCTGCACAGGTTGTCATGTCCGACTATCACAAGTAGAATCATAATGAAAAATACGCCGGTAAAATGTGCCTGTAGAAAACGGCTTATGCTACAATAGGATAGCAACAAGTAGTCAAGTTATAGTCAGTTTAGCTTTGGTTGCTATGCTAACATCACCCATTTTATACCAGAGAAACTTTCATAACAGCGTTGTGATGCCAAACAGCGTCAATTAAGACTGACACACATTCACTTAAGGGGAATTGGGGATATGTATCAGCTGCTTGTGTGACAGTCAGACAGTGAATACTTTACAGCGGCCGCTGCTGTGAGTTAACGGGAGAATAAACTCCTGTGGAAGAGCAGCCAGCACTGCAGCAGTCGGTAAATGCAGATGTAACACATTAATAAACAATGAACCACGGCACTCTGGAGAAAAGTATAAGGTTGGAGAAGTCGTTATTTAATTTAATCTGGCTTCGTATGATTAAAAGCAACACGATCATCGATCCGACGCAGTCCCCCATTGTTGTTGTAGTTAGCGCCGTTGGGGAGAAAATCAGCGACGTAAACGGTGACGTCATGACGCAGCACCAGTCGGGCTCTGAGCAGTGTGAACAGAGCGGGAGCTGAACCGAAGAACCGGTTCTGAACCGGAAAAGCTCTAGCACGGAGCTCGAACGGGAAAAGCCTTGGTGTGAAAGGGGTTGGATGACATTACAACAACGTCTCTTAGAATCTTAACTAAACAAAAAATATTACGTTTGCCTGTTGAGACTCCACCCAAAGAACGTGTTTAGTAATATTCCTGCAAATGGGTTTCATATAAATGTAAAGTTTACAGCTGTGAGTCAGAAATGATCCCATAACACAGTCAAAACCAGGAGGGTTGGTGTAATTGGTTCCACGGAGTTGTGGCATTAATACCTATCGGTGCAGCAGCTATAGGATTTGTGTCTAGCTGACGTCTTCGACGTCTCTTCTGAACTTGTGGAAGAAGCTCATTTGAATACTTAAATCACACCTGAGCTGTTAAATACCACATGTAATTTGATCCGTTGACTAACTCTACATAAGAAGAAAAATCTATTTTTTAAAGATTATGGTTAAAAGGTTTGTTTACATGAATAGTGTGAATGTACCTGACATTTATGTGTTCAGAATATTACGCGTATGGCATTTAAATTCATAATCTGATTTGAGCTGGCAGTTCTTTTATAATCACTTCTCAGTAGAAGCATTTATATGTATTACCCTGGCTTACTACTGTAGATGTAGATGACACACAAACGATAATTTGTAATGTCATTCTTAGCTCAGGTACATCAACTTTATGTCAAGGGAACTTGCAGCAACGTTCTACGGCAAAATAACTTTGTTTGCTGCACCATAGTGAAAAAGCCATACCTCTGATATCATGACAGGTATTTCCTGTTTAAAGAATTGTTTGTTTCCCCCAAACAATCTATTGAAAGCCACCCTCTGAATTTTGCTATGGGTCCAATTTCCAAACAATGTCATTTTAAAAGTTGCCCGTCTCTATGAGGCTTAGAAAAGCTGGATAACACAGAGGTGGTGATGTAGAGGGATCCTATAGAGAGAGACCTGTGCATATGCAGTGTCAATGGATTTTTCTTTCACCTCTTAAAATATTCATCCTCTCTTTCCTACATTAAAGAATACAACTTAAATGTTCTCACTGGCCCCATGAAAAGCACAAAGGTAAAACAATGTTTTATCGTCTGGCCCCTACACAGAGGAGATTACTGTATTTAATGATAAATGACCACTGAATAATATGTCACTTAAATCATGCTTCATAGTAGCAAATTGTGTTCACTTTTAATGTTGTAAACATACAAACGCTTTAACTGCTCTACTGCTTGAATTCACTGTGTCTCACCAAAATGCATTATGTGTGTGGTTGAGTTACAAAATGCTCAATAGATTTTCATCCTTTTTTGCAATAAGGTGAATTTCTGGACATTTTAAATCCCACACTGTTTTCATCCATGTTGTCTTCCTACATTAGCAGTTGCCTTGGTTGCTGACATTATAGCCATCTCCAGTTGCAAGAAAAAGTATGTGAACCCTTTGGAATTACCTGGATTTCTGCATAAATTGGTCATAAAATGTGTTCTGATCTTCATCTAAGTCACAACAATAGACAAACACAGTCTGCTTAAACTAATACCACACAAATAATTATATGTTTTCATGTTTTTATTGAACACACCATGTAAACATTCACAGTGCAGGGTGGAACCCTAGGCTAAAGACTTCTTCAAGAGCTAATTGGAGTCAGGAGTCAGCCAACCTGGATATCTTTTATTATATGTACAGCACTTTGGCTCGACCAAAAATCGTTTATAAAACTTGATTTGATTTAATTTGATATCAATACTGAACCATTGCGATAGGTGCTAGCAAGTTGTGTGCTTATCTGTCTTTTGAAAGATCCCATGAAAGACCAATGGTTATTCACCAGATCCTTAAATGGTTACATATCCTGACTGGGAAAAAACTGTTGTCCACATGCAATGTGTAGGCCTGAGCTCTAAGTTGTAATGTGGAAACAACATGTATGCTACAAGATGTTCTGTTTCACAACAAAAGCAGAACATAATTTGTGTGTCACCCTGTGATTCTGATCCGTTCCACAGTATAATGGTTTCTTTCTTTGCCCGTGCTACAAACTTCCATCAATTTTTATAAAAATGGTGCCAGTAGTTTTTCCATTACCCTGCTGACAGACCAGAAACATAACCTCCCCATAGCTAATCACCACATGCAAGGGAATAGTATATCCAAAATAAACTGAAAATAATCCAATACAAAGTTTTGTACATTTTGTCAAAGGAACAGACAAGTCGACAAAAATATTTTCTCTTGGCAATTGATGAAAAGCCCTACAATTCGTTAGTAATCAGCCAGTCCCCTTTTCATTTTCAGTCTTGAATTCAAAATGTATTTGCATTTGCTTTGTGTTTCTTTGTGAGGTTACAAAAGACATGATTTATTAGCCTAACATGCACCCTGGCTTCTTCAGGACTCGGCACAGCTTCCTCAACGCACCTCCTTTATCTTTCCGTGCTTAAAGCCTTGAAACGGCAATCAGAGATACACAGACGACAGTGGTAAAAGCAAAGGCGCAAAGCATTGTAAAATAATTTATATTTCATCTCTTATTCATTAACCTACTCAACCTCAGACATAGAACGTCATCGGCCGGTTTACACGCTATGGTTCTTTTGTGGTGTATCGTAAGTAAGTGTTCCTCTGTGTGTGTATGGAGGTCCATAAGTGAGAAAAGGGTCAGCTTATGGGCATTATCCTCCCTCGATAAAAATGGAATACATGAACCGATTAAGGCCTCGGAGCTTATCTATTAGCCAGGAACAATCCCAATGACCTTTCTGTCTTTGCTAATTTCACACAATGGCCTGACCTTTAAGCGTGCAGACATGCAGCTTTAAGGATCTTTACCGCAACAATGCTGCTTTATCCTGCCCGCAGACAACACAGAGGGCTGTAATTATCTCCTCTATTATTATGAATCCTCTTCTTCTTCTTCCTATTCACTGCTTGTGAAAAGTTGGTATTCAAATATTCATTTTCTGCTGATTGTGATCGTTGTGAAAAATCATGCCTATTTGTAAACAATCCATATTAAGATCTTTGGTGATGCAAAATTATGGTTTGAATACAATTTCAGTATTAAAGCATTGCATTTTTCATCAGCATCCAAAGATGATGCTCAAAGGCGAAGGGTTGTGGAGAGTTTGGTCTTCAACAATGACATGATGAAATGTGTGTTCTCCGGTGTACAAAATCATGTAAATGCAGTTTTAATGGCTACCTAAGCTAAATGCCTGCACAATGGTAGCTTTATCTTCAAAGTAGGGATACGACAACGGTATCTATCTCATATCTCGGCAAGAATGAAAATAATGTCATTTCCCAATCAAGAAGTTGGTCAAGGTTTACATATGTCCATATGTTGGTTTTTTAAAATACTTTTAAGGAAGTGTTGTACTTTGGTCTAGTTGTTCCCAATCCAAAGATATGGGTAGATACTGCTTCAAAAAGGTACATTTCGAGAGCTTTAGAGACTTTATTAAATGGGAAACACATTTATATTGTATTTTTGAAATACCTTTTAGAAGTTTATAGGTGAAATATCATACATTTCTTTAAGAGATTCACTGCTATTTGTAAGGGATAACAATTGGTTACACCGTTACACAATGCATTGTATTACCTTTGTTTGTTGTGTGTTTTGTGTAAATCCTCTGATATACAGCTAAGATACCTTTTTTTAAATCAACACTTAAAACTCACTTTTTCTTTCTGGCTTTTGTTTAATTATTTATTTATTCATTTATTTATTCATTTAGTTCTTTATTTTAATATTTATAACATAACATAGGATTTCATAAAGTATTTAAAAAAAAGTTTATACATTATTCGAATATAGGAATAGTAGATAGGATTACTTAAAATATAGTACCTTATAATTAATCTTTTTTCCCTTTAGACCCTTGCGGTTTATTCTTAAAAACCCTTACCCTTACCCACCCCCCATTTTCCCTCTGCTGGTCTATGGCCTTGTAGAGGGTAACGGGGTACAGAGACGCTTAGATAAGCGGGGGAGTGCATCTGACGAAGAGATAGGTTGTTGTGCTCCCTCTCTCTGTTTCTTATCCTATATCTAATAGAACTGCTCGGGTCTTGATAGATTGAGTGGGGAAGTTCATGAGATCTTTCTAGAGGGTTATCAAGAATAACTTTTATCGAATTACCTTTTCCCTCTCTGTCTGTGTCTGTGTATTCTCTTGTTCCGATTAACCCAGCCAAATATTTTTTCTTGTTTTGTATCTATATCTACGCCGGGATCCGGAGTCGAGGCTGATCCTCTTGCTGTAGTCCTGTGTCTTGGATCCTCTATCCTAAGTTCTGGATTAAGTCGTGGACTTCGGGTCGTGGCTGAACCTGTCTCTGCGGTCCTGCCTTGGGTCTCGTCATGCTGCTTCCCTGATGGCTTCCACAGGATTGTAGATTCCACAGGATCCTCGTGGATTCATCTTCTTATTACAGACACATGCATTTCCAAACATTCGGTCTATATGCTGTAAAATGTATTATCTTTTCGATTTACACACGGCATCTATTGCACGTCTGTCCGTCCTGGGAGAGGGATCCCTCCTCTGTTGCTCTCCCTGAGGTTTCTCCCATTTTTTCCCCTCAAACTGTGGGTTTTCTCTGGAAGTTTTTCCTTGTACGATGTGAGGGTCTAAGGACAGAGGGTGTCGTTTTTCTCATACTGATATTCTGAACTGTGCTGTTGTATTTTCTGTAAAGTGTCTCTACTGTAGGCTATTTTTATTATATGTACAGCACTTTGGCTCGAATTAAAATCGTTTATAAATGTGCTATATAAATAACATTTGATTTGATTTGACAAAAGTACCAAAGCCACTTTTGTCCTTCTTTGTTTGGTATAAGAAATGGTCCCTTCCTTTAATGTTGTGGCATTAAAGAGAGTTTGTTCAGACTTGTCTTCCCCCTGCATTTGTCTTCTTAACTTATCACGACAATCTGCCCATTTGATTTCCCTCAGCGGCTTCTTTAGAGCAACAGAATAGAGGCTTAAGGATGAGCACAAACTGAGCCCCTTTCCCTCCATGGCTTCATTTAATTGACTAATTTGCTCTTCCCTGCCGATGAGCTCAGTAAGCCAGTTGTCGACTTAAAGAGGCCCCTCACTTGAGATAAATGGAAGAAAAAATAAAACAAACCAAGACTGGAGCCGGGATGTGAGAGGGAAGACACTTTTGAATTCTATTAAGATACAGTTGCCAAAGCCATTTAATCGCGCTTCCATTCTGCTTAATCCTAGCCCTGCAGATGCGAGCCTGTAGGTGAAGCAGGACAGGGAGATGATGAGTCATAGCCAGCCACGAGAGAAAAAGAAAAATGAAAAAAAAGAAACACAAATATCCTCCTGAGGATGAAAAACTATAAATCAGGTGGCAAGAGGATGAGTCCATTTCCACGTAAAACGCTTCTCTCATATTGCAGGATGTCCTGAGAAAGATGTGCGCCACACACCGATTGCATGAGTGGTGTTTTTTTTACGGTGGGCACTAAATTTAGACGCTGAACCCTTCTGTCACTTCTCTCTCTCTCACACACTCTGTCTTTCTCATCTTTTCTGTCTCTTTCTCACAAGATTATTTGTGTTCTCTGCCTTCACTTGTTATCATCGACAACATAAAACGGGTTACATAAATCGCAACAAAGGCTTTTAGGAGAGGCAACTCATCTAGCAATAAATGTGCATGATGGACAAGAGAGAAACAACACCTGTAGACACTTGTGACATGACATGTCACATTTTGATGAAGAGCAAATGTTCCAAACAGCTACAGCAAACCGTCTGTCATGATACCATTGTGCTCCTGTTTTGTGCTACTGTTGTCCATATTGACACATATTGTCCCAGGAACTACTTACTTGATTTTTTTAACAAATGTATCCTTCTGCCTTCACAAGGCGGACTAAACTAAAGGCGTTTATACAGTATTCAAACAGAAACTGTAAGTATGTTCAGACTCTTTTACTGATGCAACTGATGTGTATAGAATAGGTTTTATTCAGATTTATTACGTTTGGACATGCTGAAGTTATTTAAATAAGAGCTTATTTACCTCACTTAAGTCCAAAGGTCAAGCATACTTTTTGTGTAGGTACGTAGGATCAACAACTCTTGATTGTGAAGAAACAATAACCTAGCACATTGTGGTTCACTTTTACGCATTTCATTAATGTTGTTTTGGTCCTCAGGTCCAAAGGACGGCTAAAATCCATACACAAACCACACCATATATTTAAAATAAAGCCACTCCAGCAGCAAAATGTGGATATCTCAAGGTCAGGATGATAAATAGAGCCCAGAGGCTGAAAATAATAATTATTTCCATTATCCATTAATCATTTGGTTTTATAGATGTCTGAATAATAGTGTTACAGGCCAGAAATGCATACTTAAAAAGCATTTGGCAACTGCTCCATATAAATAGGCTAAACACTGTCCTTTCATTCTGTAACGTGATAATTCCTGACATGGGACTACAGTAAACAGGCTCCCTGAGCGTTTGCTACAAGGACTCAAAGTGATTGCTGTAACTATGGCTCAGTTGTCCTCAGCCAGTCTCCTGTTAAATACAGTGAAGCAGAAAGAGCAGCGTGGGCGTGTCACTGTCACTGTCAATAAGCTCTTGGTATTAATAACCAGCAATACGCCTTATAAATAAATTAGCATGGGGGTGAGTAAAACAGTAAGCTAAAGGACAAATCTGCATAAAATACTGTATTGAAGCAGATATTAGCTAGGTTATCTATTTTATACCTGCAATTTCCCCTGCATCATGACATCAATGTAATACATCAGCCCGATTCTGATTAAAACAACGGACATTACATCAAGAAAATACACTAATTGCTCATTTTAACTGACTCTTTAGGTAACATATTAGCTCACATAGATAATCAATACCCATTAAGAGTACAATTTAACACATATATATATATTTACGGCTAAAATGTGTTGCAAAATGCACATATTCACGATTTCCTTGAACAATGAATCAAATGAATATTATAGTAATGCACCAACACTGATCTGTACCCGAAGGCCCTCTGCATTTTAAAGTAGCATTAATAGTACATGAGGAGTAACATGTACTATACAGTACTATGTTCAAATAAAGTTGTATTCACTTTGAGGCAGATACTGGGACATTTTCCTCAGGGTTCTTATTAAAAAAAAACTTAAACAAATGTGTGACACTTACATGGAAAATAGGCTGCTCTGATTTAACAATTGGGGGCATTTATGTAAGAATGTTATAAATTCGTAATTCCTTTATAAAGAAAACATGGCAAGCCAGAGAGAATAAAAGAGAAAAATAAATTCCATCAACATGTTGTCCCACATTTTGTTTTTGGTTGTACTTTTTTTATTTAACTGTGGTGTTGTCCAAATTAGCAGTGGATACTAATGCCCAAGATCATATGACAGTTGACACAGTCTTTAACAAGTTTTAAAAGCTTTTGTTACAAAGCTATTTCCAGTATTAAAGTCATGGTCTTATATTAAACGTTGACTATTGTGCAAATTGTGCAATGTCCCCTTTGGACATACTCATATGGAATCAATATAAGAAAAAGTGAAACAAGAATGTTTTCTTTGGTCAAAATGTGTCAATAAATTCAACATTTGATAGCTTCTAACATTTGAGATTTAGTATTTTATAAACCTCAACAAGATTAAAAAAAGAAACAGCGAAACAATTAGTATTGTCTATGTACTGTAGTTGCCGTTGTATCTGTCACATTGTCATCATAACATTCAGAAAAGGGACAGTTGTGGCTTGATATTTTGTTGGAATAAATATAATAGAAATCCCTTTCAAACCATATAGTCGACATACTACTTTTGACATACCTGCCGGACAGAATAATCAAAAAGGCAGAAGGAGACATCTCCCCTCCCCTTCTTGGACCTGGGATTTAAAGTGTATCAGTGCATCTCTAAGGTGCTCTCCAACAGTCTGCACATCTCTCTCAGACTGAGGAAGGGCATCTAGCCTAATCTGTGGAGGATTTCCATACCCTCCTGCTGCCTCTGGTAATCTGAAGTACATCACACGTCTGGCGGAGCTTTATTTCAAGAGTCTAGAAAACTGATAAGCAAGTGACAGAGATGGAGATAACGCTAATCCAGAGTGGCACCAGGTTGAAATGAGTGGCCACAGCACAACGGCAAAGTAATGAAGGGCCCGGGGGCCCGGGGGCCACGGCAAAGCGAGAGATAAAGGGAGGAGGTTTGGAGAAAAGAGGATAGGGAGGGAGATACAAGAAGAAGAAGGGAAAATCGGTAGCGACCGGGACTGCAGTCTAAGCGTTCTCTTATTGTCTTCATGACACTTGTGTAATTGTCATACAAAGTAAACATCAACATTTTTCTAAATTCTAGGCCCCCATTGTCAGGGAAACTGTCTGTTTGCATATGACTTTAACTATGGTTGGACGGCGTGAGCCAAAACTAGTTGACTTTAAGTACATTAGGGAAGGATTGGCAAGGACGTTAGGGCTTTTGTCCATTTTCAAGGTGAGAGCACAACATCATATACAGCTATTAATAGGAAATTAGTCGCCCATTTAAAGATTCAGTAGACAGGGAGCAACATTAGCATTAATTACTACATTGCACTAATAATGCAATATTGCACGATATGGCCATTGTGTCGCCTTAAAAGCTTGTTTTCCTTAAGCCTGTTTTTCAGGTCGCAGGCTCGAAAATAACATTCCCAGAACAAATGACCATGTCTTCCCTTCTAAAAGGGTTAAATTAATAATCTTTTTTGTCAAAGTAATGATGAACCTGTGAGTTGGATGTAGAAAAGTCAGAATCAATATAGATGTTTTTTATTTTAAAGAAAATTCTGATTGAACATGGTAAAAAACAGTAAATTATAGTGTCCGTCCAAAAAATATTTTGTACTTACAGTATAGTGAAAACCAGTGGTGTAGTGGGCGTTGGACGCGGGGGTACGCCGGCCGTACCCCCACTTATTTGGAGCATGATCTTTTTTTCAATAGTCTAATAAATATAAAATAATTGCCAGTGTTATTGCAAGTGTGTATTTGTTGTAATAATGACAACAACATAATACATTTCACAGTAATTATAATAAAAAATAAAAATGATTTCCTTAAAAAAGTGTGATTCGTCATAACACATTAATAGGTTCTTAAATATTAAGATCCCCTGAGACACAGTGTCGTGAACAAAAAAAAATGAAGGACCCGTCGAGGGGGTCCTTGGGGCTTAACAGGTTGTTTTTTGCCTTTTGCCTATGACACAACGCAAAAAATAATGTTTTCCTAAAATGTGCTATTTACATATCCAATACAGAAGGAGCACCTTTATCCTTTGGATTTGTGTTTTTTCCCTTTTTATTTAGTTTGTGGTTTCCACCAACTGCTTAGGAAAACATCTGGTTCATTTAATGTTTGATGATGTGTAAACCAGCCAGTTGCTAACTTTGATCCATTGTGTATAAAAAAATAAATATGTTTTAGTGCAGTTTAAAAACCATACAAAGATAGCAATTGTTAAAAGTGCTGACGAACTCTTGAAACCTCTGTTGACATACAATTGTATACTAACAAAGTTGGACATTTTGCTGACCTCCCAAATATGAGGACAAGCAGCACTATAACAATGTCATGCTATTTATATATCTGTTTTTATTTAATTGCATGTTCTTGTTGTTTTTCGTAATCCAAATCAACCAATTATTGTTCAGCTTCCATACCTAATTCAATGAAGATGACAAACCATCGCTGTGGGATTAACACTATGCACAACTTCTATGAGAATGGGGAGTAATGACAAAGAAAACAATGCCCACATTAATTGCTTCAAGAACAGCCATAGCAGTAAGCTGATTTTTCTATTACATTTTAATATCCCTGCCAAGCATGTCATCATAATAAAATCCACTTATGTCCTAATACAATTTCATACTAGGTGAGACCATTTTACTTTCCAATTACAAGAGCATCGTAGATAAGCAGGATTTATAATAAGATTGTTTTCCAAGGGGGACCGTAAAATGATGTAGAAAACACAATTCAGTGGTTGCCTATATTGTTGCGACAGTGCTTGAATCTCCCCCACCTTGTGAGTGGAGCCCTGGCACAGCAGTCTGCCAGTGATGACAAGGACGAGGAATGACAAATCTCTCCAGAGCGACATCTCTGACAGACCTGAATAAAATGTTTGACTAAAGTGTCAAATATTTGAACTGTCTGACGTGCTCTTGATCTTTCTGAGCAGGCTGTCTCAAAAGTGAACACGACGCCCCTTGTAGAGAGATAATAGAAATCAAGCTCTGAAGTTTTTTTTCTTTTACTATCCTGCTGTGATCTGGATCAGCTATGAATTTGGTAAATTATACAGAATTAATGTTTTATATTGTAAAAATCAAGCCTCTTATAAGAAACCTCTTATAGTGAGCAATTGATAGATGTATGCGGTTGATTATGTTAAGTAAATAGTTTTTAGTTTGTATGTATAGAGTTATTTTATGGAGTGCTTTGATATACTGAATTTGATTTAGTGTTTGGAAATCTTATCAGATGATTTTACAAATGAAATTGCTTTACTGTCTATAATTCAAATACACTACAATACACTACATACTGTAACTAACATATAGTTAATTGTAGGCCAAATTAACCCTAACCCTAACCCTTGGCAATAACTGTAACATGAGTGGTGCAAATAGACTAATAACCCATTTATTTGATTTTGGTGTATTTTTAAATTATGAATAGGCCTATTCCAATCCCTTACCCAGAGAATCCGTTTACGGCTCCCGGATGGAGTACAAAACGATAAAAAGCTTTTGTACCTGCAGCTATTTCACTGCTACGACATGATGCACTTCACCAATGTATGGCACTTTAAACCCCTCCAGTGAGTGTGTGTGTGTAAGTACCACTTTGCAAGTATTTTTGCTAGGTTTTCTCCATGATGATACTTGTATAAATGTATTTGTGTTGATGTTCTGTGAATTCTTATCAGTGTGAAGTCTTATATTAACTGTAGAGTGCCAAATCTCTCGCCTGCACTACAATTTTACCCTATGGTACTATTGTAATGGTACTATCAACGACACCTTAACCCTTACCTCCTGTATTATCCCTTCAGAAAAGCTAGATCTTATGTGTGTCTTTGTTCCCCTTTATATACTTCAAAGATATGAGTATTTGCTGGTTCTTAATCGTATATGATAGTAAACTAAACATGTTTGGGCTCGGGATGTAGATCAGACAAGTAAATATATTAAGATGTTTTTTGCATTCATTACACTGATGAACAAATGACTGAAGACAGCATATGGCAGACTAAGCACATTTTGGTCAGCATTAAAGCTCATCTCTCACTGAGAAACTATATCCAGCCCTCTGCCCTTGTACTTTCTGCAACATAACTAATATGATGCATCCATCAACTTTCATAAGTTATTTATGATGCCTTAACAATATCACGTAACCACATACATCACAACTCATTTTGTAATTAGGACTGAATGGGTTATGTCACAATGATAAAGAAGGGGGTTGGGATGGGAATATTAATGTGTGGTGGTAAGCGTCGAGCTGCATCAATTCAGCATGAATCTTTCATTTGTGCTGCAGCAGCTCTATCCTTCCTCGATCTCGACAAGGTAAGAAGTAAAGCCCTCCAGTACACTTTTAAATCTCTATTAACTCTCAGGCAAGTCATGATTGTCAAAAGTGATGACAAAGTAATTGTGTAAAACCGTAACAGCAGTAACACTATTCAAATAAAGTGATAAAACACGGGCTAATGCACTTGCTACATCTGTTAGAGAACATATGTTGATATAATGAGAACACAGCTGCCACGACACCGCTCATGCCTTTTAAAATCCTTAATTGTGCCAATTATATTATTTCATGACTAAGAGAAAGTTGATTCACTGTCACCGAATGTCACTGAGTCCTTATGTAAATGGCTCAAAAGTTTTATTTTTCGTAGCTTCCAGAAATCAGCTGGGTACTTGAAATATGTATTGGTGATTCTGTAGAGGGAAAGGCTTTACAGAGTTGTCAACAGTGAAGCTGCCTGCATAAGCCTGTATGTACACACATCGAATCACAGCTTGATGGCTCAATTATCAAGTCGTGCTCACTTCCAGCTGCCACTCTGTTAAGCCCCTGTCACACTGCCCGAAATTGACACCCGATGGACACACGAATATGGAATTGTGAATTTCGCACGAAGATGGCCCCGAACCACACACAAAGGCAACATTTACATTACATGTTAGACATACAACTGCAATGAAATTACCAAAAACAATTATGTTACAGTACTATGATACTGTACTGATATCTTCAGACTTTGTTCTTTACTTTATCCGTCTTTATATGTAGAAAATATTATGTTTTCTCCGTAATGTTGTTTCCATAACAACAACAACTGTCCTTCAAAATAATATATTATATCCTTTTCAGTTTCACAGAACACAAATTGGGTTATTTACATAATATGTTTACATGATTTTGTTGTGCAATAAAACAACCCGATGGACACACGATAAAGGAAATGTTCAAATTCGGCTATGATCGTAGCAACATCGGGCCGTTCGTGAGGGCATCTTAAGCCATCGTATGATCGCTGGTGGAGTTTCTCAGGCTCCGGCAGCAACTTCGTGAGCGGTGGAAAAATCTGCCGAAGGACCTTGCGAAGGTTCATTTTCGTGTTGAATTTGTGTGTCAATTTTGCCCTTCGTAAGGCCATCGTGAGGGCATCTTGTTATCATCGGTGCCATCAGGCACTCGCCCCAATCAGAGTGAGGGTGAATGCACCGATGATAACACGAAGATGACACGATTTGACAAGATGCCCTCACGAGTGCCTTACGAAGTTGCCGCTCACGAAGTCACTGCCGGAGCCTGAGAAACTATAGGTTACTTACGTAACCCCAGTACTAAGAGTAACATGAAGTGAGATGTCTCACTATGGGATGCGCCTCATCGCGAAGCAAACAGAAGCATCAATCTCATTACGCCAATCCTGATTGGCTGGTGATCTTGACGTCAACGTCAGGGGAAATCACCCCCTATAAGTAGCCTGCGCCACGACGCATGCGTCATTCAAAATAAGCACCTCTTCTCGCTTCACCATAGCAAGGAGGGCCGTCTGGTGAGACATCTCACTTCATGTTACTCTGAGTGCTGGTGTTACGTAAGTAACCTATAGTTCTCATTCATAACCAGTGTTGTGCTAGTTACTGAAAACCAGTAACTAGTTACCATTACTAGTTACTTCATTTCAAAAGTAACTCAGTTACTTTACTGATTACTTACACCAAAAAGTAATGCGTTACTGTGAAAAGTAACGTTTTAGTTACTTTAAAAAAAGGGCTCCCATTATATTAATGCCCTTATAGCCTTCATTTCAGTACTGTTATTGCATTGGAGAATAATACAATCTGTTGATCAACTTGACATGCATTATATGCAATCTGGATAGCATCGATATTAGCTGGCTTTACATTGTTGTATATTCTTTCTCCAAGTAGTTGGAAAAAGTTTTCCGTCCCATATGCCGTGTGCCGCCCGGACATGCTATCATGCTAACTAGCTCCCTGAAAGCGGGTGACTCCACTGTAGCAATAGCCTGCATGTGTTCTACAACATACCGTGCAATGGCTTTATCGACTTTCCCCTGGCTAGCAGTCCCTTGGTTAAAATCCAGCCGCTGTTGCTTAGGTGCAGGTGGAGGTGGAGTGGCGTCGGCTGAGTCTCTGTGGGCTTAGCTCCTAGCTTCGTCCCAGCATGTTGTTTTTGCAGATGTTTGAAGATATTTGAACGACTGGTTTGGGCAGTAGATAGGCTCTTTGACCCGCCAGGACACAACTTACATTTAACTAAAACGTTCTTTTCTTTGTGCTCGACAAAAGTGAAATAGTGAGAATATCTCCAGGTGGAGAAACTAGACTTGAGCTCCGCCGCCGCCATGACAGTCTTGTTAGTAAACAACACAAACATGCCCACAGCCCGTCTCCGCATGTGACACAGGAAGTATCTAAGTACATTTACTCAAGTACTGTACTTAAGTACAGTTCTCATCTCTGTTCGCCTGGCTGTTGACTATATAAAAAAACTAACGCAGTAACGGAGTAATGCACCATGTAGTAACGGTAACTGAGTTACTGTAACTGAGTTACTGAATTTAAAAAGTAATGCGTTAGAGTACTAGTAACTAAAATAACGGCGTTACAGTAACGCGTTACTTGTAACGCGTTAGTCCCAACACTGTTCATAACACTCCGTTCGATGTCTCACTATGGGATATTGTAGCTCCCGTATTGCCAGACGAGCTTATCTCGAAGATCACCGATCAACCAGAATTTAACAGGTGGAGACCCGACTCAACAAGGTGCCCAGCACTGCTCGGGCCACGCTTGGAGCGGAGACGTCTAGCCTGTAAAAGCGGACAAAAGTGAGCGGCGAGGACCAGCTCGCCGCTGCACAGATATCCTGGATGGAAACACCCTTGAACAAAGCCCAGGATGTAGCCAGGCCCCGAGTCGAGTGAGCCCGCAGACCGAATGGTGCTTGCAGATTCTGACTCGTATAGGCCAAAGCAATCGCCTCCACGATCCAGTGGGATTGTCGTTGCTTAGTAACAGGCTTACCCTTGTGAGGTTTAGCCCAGGACACGAAGAGTTGGTCATTAAGACGAAGCTCTTTTGATCTGTCCATATATGTGTGTAAAGCCCGGACTGGACACAATAGATCCTGCTGCTGCTCCCCGGAGGAAACCAGCTGCGGAGGAAATGCCTCAATGTCAATCGGGGTACACGAACCAACCACCTTTGGTGTAAAGGCAGGGTTGGGTTTCAACAACACTCTCGTTTGCCCTGGGGCGAACTGAGTGCATGAGGGATGTACAGACAGTGCATGGATATCACTGACCCGTTTAGCGGATGCCAGGGCCAGTAACAGCACTGTCTTGAGTGACAGATGTTTCATGTCAGCTCCTTCCAGGGGTTCAAATGGGGTCATTTTGAGCTAATTTAAAACCACTGCCAGGTCCCATAAGGGCACCAGCGACCTGGAGACAGGGAGGAGCCTGCGAGCTCCCTTCATAAAACGGCAAACCAAAGGATGTTGGCTAGCCGTTTTTCCCTCAAAGCCCACATGGCATGCAGCAATAGCAGCCAGGTACACCTTGATCGTGGAGAAAGCTCTGTGTTTATCGATCAAGTCCTGTAGGAATGATAAAATCACCCCGACAGGACATTGAAAAGAGATGTGTCCTTCTTGAAGGCACCACTCCTCAAACACCCTCCACTTACAGTCGTAAAGAGACCTGGTGGAGGAAGCTCTCGCACTCTGAATAGTGTTTATCACCTTCTGAGGGAGTCCCACTGTATTCAGATTGTACCACTCACGGGTCAGGCCCATAGTGCCCCATGCTCTGGGCGTGGGTGAAGGATCGCCCTCCCCGCCTGAGACAATCTGTCCCTGCGTGGTGGGGGCTGCCCGCACAACAGCTGATATATCCCCGCCAGCCCGTATATTGCGGGCTAGGGTGGAATCATCAGAGTAAGTGTGTGGCGTTGCTCTTTCACTCTGGCCAGAGTTAAGGGGAACAGAACCAGGGGTGGGAACGTGTACAGAGGACCCGGAGGTCAATCGTGTACGAGTGCGTCCCCGCCTAACGGTGCGTTTAAATCGTGCATTAAAGAGAACAGCTGTCATTGAGCATTTTCTCCCTTTGCGAACAGACTTAACGCGGCTCCGCCGTAACGCACCCACAGCGGACTCCCGATCCTTGGATGAGGAGTCCAGTCTGCATAGAGTGGTGCACCCTTTGATAGTAATTCTGTCCCTAGGTGCATAACACCCGGTACTTGTGTCGTTCTCAGAGAGAGGAGACGTCTGCCGCTCCAAGGGATCAGTTTGTGTGCCAGTGTGTGTGACTGGAGACAACGCAATCTCCCCTGGCGGTTCATACACGATATCGTGTTGTCTATCCTCACGGGGACATGAAGTCCTCTGAGAGAAGGCAGGAAGCATTTTTGGGTGGGGAACACCGCTAAAAGCTCCGGGTAATTTACGCGTGCCCGCTGGAAGTCTCTGTTCTAGAGACCTCTCACCGGGCGACCTTCGTAAGTCCCCTGTCAGCCCGTCTGACCTGCGTCCGTGGTGACCACCTTCCGTGAAAGGACTGCACCCGTAGGCGCGTCCCGCACTGGAAAAGTCGGGTGTAGTGCCACTACGCATTTCATAATCACCAAAACTCTCCGTAAGCCGTGGCGTTCGGGGTTTAGTTTTATTATGAGGCCTTGGTTGAGCGGGTGCTTTACGAGGACATTTTCCTCCGTAATCTGACTCCGCTCGGTGGGCTTTATAGATAAAACCCTTCTTTCTAGGAGAGAGAGAACCTCTCTCTCCAGAATATGGGTTGACTCTCTCTGGGTTTGTGAAAACAGATAAATTATAACTGTTTTGAGAAGCCCAGGCAGACATCGTGAGTATCTCCTGCTGTATGCTCCTTAGAGCCAGCTGGGATGTCACTCTTATGGCTCCGACCGGCACTGCGCATGTGCGTGACGGTGGTGCCCTCACGGCTCCAGTCGGCACTGCGCCTGCGCGTGCCGGTGGTGCCCTTAAAGCCCCGGCCGGCACTGCGCATGTGTGTGGCGGTGGCTTCACGGACCCGTCAATAATCCGTCCTTTGAGAGATGCCATAGCTGCTCTCCAAAGGGGAATAATTGGCGGGCTGTCCATTACAGCTCTAGCCGGCACTGCGCATGTGCGTGACGGTGGTGCATTCACAGACCAGTTTATTATCCGCCTTTTGAGAGAGGCCGTAGCTGCTCTCAGAAGGGGATTTATAGTTAACGGACTGTTTATTTTCATTTTTTTTGAGCTGCGCCCTTGGCCGGAGCCTGGATGCGTCAGCGGAAAATGGTTTATTCAGACAGAAAGATGTGACATGTGTTTTATGCGGACTTGAGGATGACGTTGAGGCATCTCTCGAGGCGGCGGGAACACATTCACGGAAGGAGGGGCTGTCACGCCGCTCGCTTCTTCTTCCTCGACTGCTGGCCGAAATTCTGGGTTGGCTGAGCCTGAGCTGCAGCCGGAACCGGAGATTTTCTCGGCCAACTTGCCCTCGTCTCCAGCCTGGGCTGGGGACTCGGGATGGGCTGCGACCTCTGCGTCTTCGGTGTTTTAAACCGAGCAGAGTTCGAGGCAGCTTGGGTGTCGTGAGTATCTCCTGCTGCATGCTCCTTAGAGCCAGCTGAGATGTCACGCTTACAGCTCCAGCCGGCACTGCGCGTGGCGGTGGTGCCTTCACAGACCCGTCAATAATCCGCCTTTTGAGAGATGCCGTTGCTGCTCTCAAAAGGGGAGAACATTGGTTTTATTGATTTTCTATTCATTTTTTTGAGCTGCGCCCTCGGCCCTCGGCCTGGATACGTCAGCGGCAAATGTTTAATGACAGAGGAATCAACCAACGTGTGACATGTGTTTGTGCGGACTTGAGGATGGTGTTTAGGCATCTCTCGAGGTGGCGGGAACACATTCACGGAGGGGAGAAGGAGGGGCTGTCACGCCGCTCGCTTCTTCTTCCTCGACTGCTGGCCGAAATTCTGGGTTGGCTGAGCCTGAGTTGCAGCCGAAACCGGAGATTTTCTCGGCCAACTTGTCTAGTCTGGCCGCAGCGCGCTGACACACGGCTTGTAGGTCCATACTGAGACAGGGCGAAGCTGGTGTGCTATCGCCGAGAGAGCAGCCATCGCTCCCGGCTTTGCAGCCTGAGCTGGTGACACGAAGACGTCGTCTTCTTGCTCATCCGAGTCAGACAGGAGGAACTCAGAGGTGTACTCTTCGTCCTCCATGTAGTCTAACTCCAGGACATCTTCCGCGGGTGAAACCATGGTGAGGTCCAGTCGGGAGCCCCAGCTTGGTATAGCGTGGGGCCCCGTTCCCGCGTTTCTTGCCGCCACCGGATCTCGGCCTGATATGGCGCGGGATTCCGGTTCTGCGGGTGCCGCTGTCGGTGAGCCCCAGACCGCAGTGAGGGGCTCCATCTCTGCGGCAGACGCCCCCGTGTCTTGATTGTCGGTCGGCAGATCAGTGGACATGAGGGGGGTCCCGTCCCGACAGGTTAGCTTGTTGCGCTAACCTTCGTGGAGGCTCTTCACGGTGAGGCGGGCACAATGTCCGCACGAGCCGGGGTTGTCGATGGCCTCCTGGGCGTGTTCCAGCCCGAGGCAGGACGAACAGATCTGGTGTGAGTCTGTGCCTGACACTTTCAACCCGCAACCGCAGCGCCGAGCCTCCGAGTTCCTGACTCCTCTGGTGTGAGGGGGAGAGGCATCCATCTCGTTCGCCGTGAGGCATGGAGAGGGTCCGCTCATGACAGGTATGTTCGAGAAAAAAGTATTTACCGATCTGTCTTTAATCCGGGGGAAAAAAGGACAGCGTGGGTCTTTTTCTCTCAAGGATATTACCTGGTATGGTAATATTCCTGTAATCCTTTTCTCCTCCGTGGAAGAGAGAAGAAAAAAAGTGTCCTCGCTACCGTGGTGTCGGTAGTGAGGGAAAAAACACAAGTTAGCAACTGGTGTGTTGCTAACTTGAAGTCAAAACCTTACCTTACTCCAGAGGAAGAACGGCGAGGTTGACTATAATACTCCTCTGTGAGAGAATAGGGTAGCCGGCTAACGCCCGTCGACCGAAAATTAGCTTTGGGTTCAGTCTGTGGACTGTTAAGCTAGCCCGGCTACCGTTCGAGATGTGCTCTGAAGCGAGAAGAGGTGTTTGAATGACGCATGCGTCGTGGCGCAGGCTACTTATAGGGGGTGATTTCCCCTGACGTTGACGTCAAGATCACCAGCCAATCAGGATTGGCGTAATGAGAGTGATGCTTCTGTTTGCTCCGCGATGAGGCGCATCCCATAGTGAGACATCGAACGGAGTGTTATGAATGAGAACTCCACCGGCGGTCATACGATGGCTTAGATGCCCTCACGAATGGCCCGATGTTGCTACGATCACAGCTGAATTTGAACATTTCCTTTATCGTGTGTCCATCGGGTGTCAATTTCGGGACAGTGTGACAGGGGCTTTAGCGTCATTCGAAGTAAAAACAGAATAATCAAAATGAAAAACTGTACTTTTTTGGCAACTTCTCAAGAAAACAAAGCCCCCACTTTTCACCTATTTTGTTCGCTTTGGAAAAAAATAGAAATTCTGCACTCCCTTGCTGCCTGGAAAGTGTGTCATCACTTCTGCATCACTTCAATTCCAATGGGAGTCTGTGTTTTTATAAAGAATGTTTCCCTCCATTTTTCAAGAACATCAGAATGCTAATCTCATTACCTTCTGGGTGTGCATGTGAAAATGTGTTCAGGTTTACGCATGTTCCTGAGTGGGAGAGCATTTGTGTGTGTACGTGTATGTGTGTGTGTGTGTGTGTGTGTGTGTGTGTGTGTGTGTGTGTGTGTGTGTGTGTGTGTGTGTGTGTGTGTGTGTGTGTGTGTGTGTGTGTGTGTGTGTGTGTGTGTGTGTGTGTGTGTGTGTGTGTGTGTGTGTGTGTGTGTGTGTGTGTGTGTGTGTGTGTGTGTGTGTGTGTGTGTGTGTGTGTGTGTGTGTGTGTGTGTGTGCGCATACGAGTACAGGAGGAATATGCTTTCATACAATATTCAAACACTCCCATGGTGCTTTTACATCAGGGAAATATTAAAAGCTCCTCCATAACCGCTTCTCCGTGCTTCACCAACTGTCCTGAGCTTACAAAGACTGAGGACAGGGCTTAATCATCTGTCGGGGAGAGATTCTCTTTCAGAACTGCCAAGTGAACTCAAACTACCCCGAGCCTCGTATTCCGCGACTCTGCCCTTCCAAAAAGCTTGATATTTAATGCATAGGTGCTGTGGCTGGCAGTGATAGACAGCTGGGAAAGTTAAAGTTGACATTTCGCTTGCAAAATGCAATGCCGTCAAAACAGACCCATGAATGTGAGACACATCCCAGGAGAAGAGACTGAGGGAGGAGGAGGGAGAAAGGTGACAGCGCTAAGAGAGAGAGCCCACAATTGTGAAGGTGAGGTGGCAGAGGGTAAGGATGTGATGCCTCACTTTTTTTTCCTTCTAGGGAGAAAATAAATAAAATGGATGCAGGGCTAAGGACCAATCACAAAATAGAATGTGGCATGAGTTCTCCTAATTTGTTCAAACAGATAAGGGTTGTCAGGTGACTATTTTTTTACAAGAATGACATAACTTGGTGGGTAAGGGACTCCCTGTACTTATTTTCTTTTTTCTGAATTTACATTTGTATAATTTGTATCTGTATATGTGTCATCTTAAATAACCTAAATACATAGCGGACCTTTGTAACCTGCGAGCTAGCCGCCGCTAACCGGATAGTTAGCTACGATAATGCAACTCAGTAGCTAGCTTCTACACAAAGTGATATGGTAGATGAATATTTAGAAGTTATGGCACTAACATAAATCTTGTACACATGTCAAGGTCTTTACACTGAAGGATGCACTCAGCAGGCTATTTATCATCACAGACCTCATGTTGTGGAACCTGTAATGCATACAATTCTGTTAAAAGCATGAGAGCGATGACACATTTGGGGGGTTGGACATGCTGAATTGAATTTAAATAAAAGCAACAGGTATTTACTGTGCCATATGCATCATTTCACTTTGCCTCAGGGAATAAGTATAGCTTTCATCTAAACTATTTTTGTTTAATCCTGTAAGACTTTTATTGGGTGTGTGAACCTGAATCTGCATCAAACTTTCAGTGGAGTATGTGTTGGTCTTTTATTGTCATACAATGAGTTGAAAGAACCTGTAATTCTTCTCCCACAATAGATCTGACAATAACAGGCATTTTGTCCAATTTCGATATATAGCTAAGGTGCAGGTTGGCAGGAGTCAGTGGCTAGAAGTTATTGTCTGTTTCCAAAACACGAGATCAAAGCTCTCAGAAAAGAAAAGTGTATACAGGATAAAGACATGCTGTATTGGTGCCAACAGCCGATTGGGGTGTATTAATCTTCTGCGGCAACACAGTACTGGCAAGCGGTAAAAAAATCACACAGACAAATGATGGAATTCAGGTAAGCAGAAACAAATCCTTCCGATCCACCCTCACCTGACAAAGACATTGTCAAAGAGCATTCAAGATTAAATGTAACAATGAGTAATGAATTTAGTTATTGCTGAGGAAAGCAAAAACATATTCAATGGAAGATCCGACAAAGAGATGATAGCTGCAAAGCACAATAGATAAATACGGCTATGCAAAGTCTTAAACAGCTACTCCTAAAGTACATTTTCAGAAAGAAGGCAAAGATAAACTAGTCAGCTGCTTTTGAATATTACAGTTTTCGGGATTATTACATTGAATATTTATCAAGTCAGGTAAGCTTGGTGAGCCTTTAGCGGTAACAATAGTGGGATGTATGAAACTAGCCTCAGAGATTAAAGCAATGCAAACATCTGTGATGACATGAAGGGCCATTACATATGTATTTTTTTTGTCAAATCTCTCTTTTCTCTCAACAAATGCTCATGTTTCATCCTCGAATGTTGTCAAAGTCCTTATTGTGACATAAAAAACTATTTTATATTTTGGGTTTCAGCACATTTTGATATTCAGTTCATTGAATATATATAGAACTAGCCATATTTATTTTTCATTGTGTTGATCCTTGGTGTGTTATTTGCATATAGTCTGTATGCGTACATATATGCACTGATTCTGTTGGGAAAAAACAATGCAATAGTCAACAATATATTATTACAAAACTACATGTCGAAAAACATTTGCAATCTGCAAAACCTGCAGTGGTATTATGGAAAAGGCCAATGGCAGCATAAACAACATTATGTGGGTGGGAAGGCAAGTCGAAGTTAACTACAACAAAAAGCTTTTTTTAAAGTAAACATCCCTCTTAGAGCTTTATCAAAAAGCTACCAGACCCCATTTTCAAAAATATTCGGGATTTTTATATTTGGTTACAGAGTTACTTCATCGAGGCCGTAAGAACATAAATTGGTAGGTTTGTGCTGCTTGTGTTTTCAAATCCTCTTGGAGAAAGGCCCAGCCATTTTCCTCACTTTATCAACACACATGTTCTACTTACTTCAATCTCCACTCTCAAATTGATGAAAGAACGAAACATACAGTAACAAAAACCCTAACCCTAGTCTGCAATGACATAGGCCAAAATGGAATTTATCAGGAAATAAGAAACAATTTTATGAATACTTTTGTACATTACTTAAATCACAGGTTAGATAAAGTCATGGAACAAATATTACCGTACTGTAAGTGATAATATTAACTGTAAGGTATTATCCATTATGGAACTATTTGTTAACCGAAAATGTAGTTCCTTTCCTTTTTTTTGTACAATTGATTCCACACAGTGCTGTGTGCTACAACCATTGAATGCATCACCTCCTCTGCCGCAGTGTTAACAAAGTGTTTAGAATCGTTCATGAGCCCGAGGCTTAATCATTATTGTCCTTTATCAATAAGCAATAGAGAGACATTCAGGCAGGTGAAACTGCTGTACACATGATGGGCCAAACAAGATCTCTGCAAGACACTGATGACACCATATTATGAAGTGTTATGGGAAATATATACATCCATATTTCTTCAGAAGGGTAGCAAAGGGAATATGTGTGTGTCAATGGGAGCCATTGTTGAAGCCCTTTCTCCTCTGCACTTTCAGCATCGATGCTTCACACCTCGACAAATAGCTACCGAGCTCATCATTCTACATTCACTATATTGAGTTATCGGAACAAACCTGCTGGGGAGCGATGTCTGTGATTTTGCGATTGACCCCAGAGAGATTAAATTGAAATTCAATATAAAGAAATGAGTAACGGCCTAACAGAGTACATGTATCAGAGATGGGACCTTTATTTCCCATTAAATCAAAGTTTGGTGTCCTCAATTAAAACCTAACTATTTTTGTGTGTGTGTGTGTGTGTGTGTGTGTGTGTGTGTGTGTGTGTGTGTGTGTGTGTGTGTGTGTGTGTGTGTGTGTGTGTGTGTGTGTGTGTGTGTGTGTGTGTGTGTGTGTGTGTGTGTGTGTGTGTGTGTGTGTGTGTGTGTGTGTGTGTGTGTGTGTGTGTGTGTGTGTGTGTGTGTGTGTGTGTGTGTGTGTGTGTGTCCTCAGAGTCCCATTGTTCAGTTCATTGATCACATGGCTCACTTTATATCACCTCATCAACTTTTAATACCTTCTGTGGCTTGATACTCCCATCACCCTGGTCTAGGAGACACACACACTCACATGCACACACACTTGATACGCTCATTAATTCAGTCAAGGAGATGTACACACACACCTTCACCACATGCCTGCGTCTGATCCTTTCACACCCTCACTTTGTTGTTAATAATCTTTAGAGGACGCACACTTACTAGTAAACACACATGCACACGTTTTCAACAAACTCAGTATGCTGGAGCGTTTCATCGATAAGTAATCCATGATGGCGATGGCCCTAGAAAAAAGGTCACTGGAGCCCAGCTGAACGCCAGGGGAGCGCAGATAATGATAAACATTCGTCTTGAGGTGAAGGGGGCGAATAAGGCGACAGAAAACCATCGGGGTCTTTGTATGTTGTGATGTTCTATGCTGCTGCTTCAATCCTTATTACCTCTTCGGACAACAAGACCAGCTGTGCCTGTGCTGTTTTCTTTCTTTCACCGTGTCATTTCAAGTCCAAAATGGTCTTGTATATTGTTTTCTTGAATTAGTGTTGATTGTAATACATAAGTTGAGTTGACGGGATGATTCACCTTACACCGGCACTATATTGTTAACCCTTTATTGGGCGAGGAACCATATTTGGTCAATTCCGCACACACCAAACATGGTGTCCCCCCACAAGGTCGAGAAGCATGTGGTTTTCTCCCAGCCAATCAGCGAAGATCCCTCTACGCCACAGAGCGCACCATTGCGGAATTTGATCAATCAGCAGAGGCCTGAAACGGGTTAGGGTTAACATAATAGTGCCCTATAAAGGGTAAAAGCAAATCATTAGCTAATTTGTGAAAACCCTTTGCTCTAGAAATTCCAATTTCAATCAATAGTCAAGTTTTTGGGGATAAACTTGAATTACCATACTTTGGTGTTTACACATTCAAGTGTTTAACAAGCGAGTACACGGACTATTACTTTAGTTTTGGAATGGGTAGTGAAAGATGAAACACTGCATCAAAACCGGGATAGCTCAGGTTTTCATCGAGTCACAACTGACAATGTTTTGACAGTTGCCCCCTTTCCAATTACATGCAGGAAACTCTATAATACATAAGAGATCATGAGATGGTCACGCTCTGCTACACTGTCGTATGAAACCGGCCAGTGGTGGGAAATGTAATCTATAAGGAACATTTCAATTTTCCCACCATTAGTTTCCGGAGATTTTAATTAAGCATAAGCCATTAATCTCAATTTTTCCATTTCTCTGCTGTCTCTCTGAACAGCTCAGTCCGTGTGCTGCATAAAACCCAGCATGCAGAGGGTATGCAAACAAAATATTTTGGTGCATTAACTTCAGTACACATATCTCATGTTAATAGTATCATGTTAATATTATGGGTGGTGTGATTTGACTGCAGTAAATATCCTACACCATCCTGAGCGACAAATGCCGGCACAATAGGGCTTTTCATTATGTTTCATTCTGTAATGAGACAAAAATGACAGAATAATAATCATGCAAAGCGTGACCGCTAAAGACTGAATGAATAAATTATAAATTACCTATGATTATGACCTTATTTTCTACAATAACTGCCAAAACTGTCAACTGATAAAATGTAAATAATAGCTACTATATTAATATATTTGTTGCATTCTTTTTAAATTGGTCGCTACTTCATGGGTGACATCAAATTTGCGTTCGGACAGAAATGGTAGCTGGTGATAAATTCAGTGGCACAGTGGGTGTGGACGTTTTTTCAACTCCTATGTAGAAACAAAAACCAAGGGCCCAGATTACATAACCATAATTATAATTATGAGGGCACACATCAAGGTTTTTTTCTACAGTGTTGTGAGCCCAGAAGGGCTTTGTCGAAAGTATAACTCAGCAATATATTTGTATTTCAGAACATGATTAGCCTTCATGAACATCGTTAAGGTTTGGCAGTTGCCAGATTTAGCCTTACTTGCACCTGGCTGTTTGCTGGCTGATTTTCCGGCTGGACTAACACTGATGTTTGGTGCAAAGCTAATGACATTCCCATCAGCCACTGCGGTAGCCGAGTTTGTGCTAATTAGCACATGTGAGCATGATAGATAGATAGTCTAAATTATTCCAGAGATATTTTTCTTTTCACATCCTTATATTCTTGCAAGCACAGTAAACCAAGATGTAAGCATTGTCATTGTGAGAATATTAGCACATGGGGTTAGCTTTAGCTCAAAATATAGATGTTTCATGTCATGGAGTTGCTAACATGGTTTTAGAAACATGATACAAATAAATACTTGAACAATTTCCTATTTGGGAGAAGATTCTAATACACTTGCTTCAGTAATAAATCCAATATTTACTATTTAACAAGTTAATGCAAATATTCTGTGGAGTAACGCCAGATATCTTGATGACTCGAAAAACGTGTACTTCCAAAAGAGTTACATATTTGCAAAAAGTGTCTGATAAGTATACTTTTACTGTTAAACCTTGTATAACTATGTATATTTTCTTAAGGCCAGGAAAGACCTTAATACCATACATGTGTCATCAGTGTTTTCAAATGGGTGTGCTGTATATTCATGTAACGCTCTTGGATAAATGCACAAGTGCATCAAACATTTATTGAATCGGGAGTTTGGTATTATGATTCAAAGGTCAGCTTTGACTTATAAAACCCAATACCTCTTTGTTACAATACCTGGACAAGGCTTTGTGCATAATGCTTATTCCTCTGCCAACACATGCTGATGTTTTTCCAATTATCTCACAAGCTGTAATTCCCCCGGTGCCGCAGTTGGCTGGAAGTTATTAAACAAAACATGACATGGGGTTTGATTCACAGGCTTGATTTTCCCATGTTGTGTCAGCAATAGGGTTTAATATGATATTGCTCTCAATGTTGGGAGCAAATCTTCTCTATGAAAAATCAATAACCTGCTTTTTTCACATTTTTAAGTCTCTTTCCTTCTTTCTGCCACAACCAATTCTGTTCCACTCCTGTTGCCCTCTCTCTGATTCAGAAGGCAGGGCAGCGAGTAATCTCCATGCACTTTAATGGAAACTCTCTCTGCAGTGTAATCAGGGTTCCACCCCTCTCCACCCAAGCTGACCCTAACTATGTCCTCCCTGAGTAATGGGGTCCGGCCTGAGCTCCCAGGTGACCTAAGGGGCCGTTCAGCCCTTTCGTTTCCGCTTCCTCTCACCTCTTTTTCTCTCTGTGGCCAATTAAAAACCAGTGACAGCGGTGACAGGGCCCCTCTGGTGCGAGTGATTGGACGAGCCCCAGCCTTTTCCCGGCCCGTGGTGTGAGTCGTCCGTTTCCTTTGATCTCCACTGACTTCCCTGTGTCAAATAAATCATTTTCTCAGCGAGCGAGGCCTCTTTGACCGAGCCAATCAAGAAATTCCACTTTATCTGCCGCTGATATCAAAGCTAGCGTTGCCGTTAAACATTAAATGGTGATTTTGAGATGACCCCGGGATAGGCCGGGCCACATGGTGAGCAGAGCCGGTTGTGATTTATTGCAGGCGTGTGTTTGAATGAGACAGAGACCCAGAGCACAGTGCAATCACACAAAAAACATCCAGCCACACGTGTGCCACAAAGATTAGTTGTCATTTTACGGATTAAAAAAAAAAAGAATTCCACAATGTCGAGCAATGCGACTGTATCCAGTACAGTAAGGTGTCTTTAGATCCAATAGAGGGAGCAGCTGGCCTAGGAAGAGCCTGTTCCTCGCATCCTTCAAGAAGCCTTGCTCAGAGGATCGAGGAGGAAGAAGATGGAATAGGCCTGGCTGTGTTCCTGATCCAACAATTGTAATGAGCCACTCCTTTCCAACACATATTATTAACACGTTATTTGGTGTGGAAGAAAGATTTTAGGTAAGTACCAATTGTTGTGGATGTATATACTGTAAGTAAAGAGAACTGAAATGTTATCATGTTACCTTTTATTTTTGTATATGCAAGCAGTAAACTGAAAATATTCAGAGAGAGGAGAGCACATGATATTCAGTAAAAGCCACAATGGAGTTGTGTTTCTATGGCAAATTATTATTATTATTATTCATTACATGTCACTTGTTAGACGCTTTTATCCAAAGCCACTTACATACTCAATACTGTGCGAAATCCCCACAGGAGCAATTTGGGGTGAAGTGTCTTGCCCAGGGACACAACGACATGCTGACTGCAGTGGGGTTTGAACCTGTGACCATCTGATCCCCATGCCAAGGCTCTATCCATTGTGCAAATGTCTCAGAACACTGCAGGGGAGCCGATTATCATAACGTATATTTATGATGCTACTTACGTTCTGTTTGAATTTCATTTAAAGAGTCTGTCAACCTTAAAAAGGTTGCCATTTTTGTATCTACAAATAAAGCTGGTTACCAAATGCAGGTTAATACTCAACAATATTCCTCTATTGATGGCACATAAGGGTAGCTACATTCACTATGTTCTACCTGTAAATGAAAATGAAATGAAAACGACCTTACAAGCTTATATGATGCTCCGTGATATGCTGAAGCTTCTCAGGTTCTCATTCATAACACTCCGTTCGATGTCTCACTATGGGATGCGCCTCAACGCGTATGCAAACAGAAGCATCAATCTCATTACGCCAATCCTGATTGGCTGGTGTTCTTGACGTCTACGTCAGGAAATCCAACCACTCTTTAAGTAGCTTGCGCTACGTTGCAGCGTCATTCAAACACCTCTTCTCGCTTCAGAGCACATCTCGAATATCAGTAGCCGGGCTAGCTTAACGGTCCACAGACTGAACCCAAGCTAACATTCGGTCGACGGGCGCTTGCCGGTTACTTTTTTTGCTTTGCAAGAAGACTGAACAATATTAACACACCAGTTAATATTGTAATCTGCCCCGCCCTTTTTTCTTTCGAAATAACGGTAAGGTTTGATTTTTTCTTCAAACAGTAACATACCTGTTGCTAGTTTATCCCTCCGCGCCGACACCACGGCGAGCGGGGACGGACTCTTCTCTCCCTCACACCAGAGGAGACGGAGATAAGAAAGATATTAACACACCAGTTCATATTTTTTAAAGAAAAATCTACCCCGTCGTTTTTTCCTTTCGGAATAACGATAAGGTTGGATTTTTTTCGGTAACGTACCTGTTACTAGCTTGTCCCTCCGCGCCGACACCCCGGCAAACGAGGATGGACCCTTCTCTCCCTCACACCAGAAAAGTCGGAGGCTCGGCTCTGCGGCTGCGGGTTTAGGATCTCGGGCACGGACTCACACCAGGTCTGCTCGTCCTGCCTTGGGCTGGAACACGCCCAGGAAGCTATCGATACCCCCGGTTTGTGCGGGCATTGTGCCCGCTTCACCATCAAGAGGCTCCGCCGACGGCTAGCGCGCCAAGCTAGCCTGTCGGGACAGGACCCCTTCATGTCCGTTGATTCGCCGGCCGGCAATCGGGACATGGTGGCGACCGCCGCGGAGATTGAGCCCCGCGCTGTGTCAAGCTGGGGCTCAACAACGGCGGCAGCCGCGGAATCGGAGCCCCGCGCCGTGTCAGGCTGGGGCCCGGTGGCGGCAAGAGCCGCGAGAGCGGAGCCCCGCGCTGTGTCAAGCTGGGGCTCCCAACTGGACCTCACCGTGGTTCCACCCGCGGAGGATGTCCTACAGCTGGATTATATGGAGGAGGATGAAGAGGATGCCTCTGAGTTCCTCTTATCCGACTCGGATGAGCACGAAGATGACATCTTCGTTTAATCTGCCCAGGCTGCCAAGACGGAGGCGATGTCCGCTCCCCCGGGCGAAAGCACACCAGCTTCGCCCTGCCTTAGTAGTGACTTGCAGACCGTGTGCCAACGTGCTGCGTCCAGGCTGGACATCCCCTGGCCTGAAGTGGCCAAGGAGACCTCCAGATCTCGCTATGAGGGGAAGAACTTGCCCCAAGCAGCGAGGATGAGGAAGCAGCTTCTCCCAGTCTTTCCAGAGATGCTGGACGAGGTGTCAGTCTCGTGGAGAGACCGCCCTTTCAGCAATAAGGGCCCAATCCAGGGTGCCTCCTCTTTGGACTGTGTCGACATGGAGAAGCTCGGCCTGCTCCGCATGCCGCCCATGGAACCGCTGGTGGCAGCCCACCTCCAACCGCGGCTGGCTTCGGCACCGAGCAGGAACCCCACGCTACCGGCAAAGGCAGACCGCTTCCAGTCAGCAATGACCGAACGAGCCTATAAAGCCACAGCTTTGTCCGCCAGGGCGCTCAACGTCTCCTCGCTGCTGACCGCCTACCAGGCGGAGCTCTGCGAGGACATGACGATCAAACCTGAGCCTGCCGTGTGGGACGAAATCGCAGCGATCACGGGACATTTGCCCTCCGTGTGCAGCGCTGGTGCAGTCCAAGCCACGGGCAAAGCACTGGGGATAATGGTGGTACAGGAGAGAGCCAGGTGGCTTACCCTGACGAACCTTCCAGACCGGGAAAAATAGGACGTCTTGGACATGCCTATTAGCGGTGTAACGGTTCACAAACATTTCGGTGCGGTACGTACCTCGGTTTTTAGGTTCGGTTCGGTACGTTTTCGGTACAGCAGAAAAAATTATCACAAAACATAACATATTTTTTTTTAATTATTATTAAACTGTGAATTAAACTCAAATAAATACAAAATATAATAAAATAAACATTAAGGTGCAGCTTTTCGATGAACTGAAATAATCTGTATTTGAACTTTACTGTACTAGTACCTAAGCAGCCAGTTTGACATTAGGACTTGCATGTCATTGTATTTTCATGTTTTTTGAAAGAAAAATGTACTTCAATCAATCAATCAATCAATCAATCAATGTTTATTTATATAGCCCAATATCACGAATGTTACATTTGTCTCAGTGGTCTTCACAGTTTGTACAGAATATCAGTATGACAATACGACACCCTCTGTCCTTAGACCCTCACATCGTACAAGGAAAAACGTCCGAAGAAAACCCAGTTTAAAGGGAAAAATGAGAGAAACCTCAGGGAGAGCAACAGAGGAGGGATCCCTCTCCCAGGACGGACAGACGTGCAATAGATGCCGTGTGTAAATTGAAAAGATAATACATTTGCAACATAGGTAGTCCAAATGTTTGGAAATGCTTGTCCACATTGCTTGCCGAAAGGGCAGATCTGCTGGCACTAGCAATGTCTCCTGCTGTGGAGAACACACCCTCTCGCTAGGGACAGAGGTAGTAGCAGATAAAGCCAGGTAGGCAACATAAGGATATTTGCCGTTTGTAATAGCTTTGGCTCGGTCTGAAGTTTTTGCGAGTGGTGGAGGCTTAAATGCTAATGGGAGTTGGGTTTGCACTTCAGTCTTTTGGTACCGGTGATATTCACGTTCGGGTGATGCCTTTTCAAATGAGTGTGCAAGTGTGATGTATTGCCAGCCGCGTAACCAATTTTAGTTGAACAATGCCGACAAACAGCTTTGGTTCGGTCCACCTGTCTTTGTCCGTCATCCTTGTACGTAACTGCGAAACCAAAATGTTCCCAAACCGGAGACTTCAATGATGCTGGAGGATTTTCGAGCTCAACTTTATCTGCGTTCGCCATTTCGATAGTTCCTCAATGAAATGACTTGCTCGCTCTATGACGCGTTGATCACAATGGGTGTAAATTACTCTGAATGCTGCGACGCAGCACCTGAGATTACTTCCAAGAAGTTGTTCACGTTCTCAATTTTTTACGTTTAACATTATATGCGTTCGGTACACTTCGGTACACACGTGTACCGAACCGAAGGGCCCGTACCGAATAATTTCGGTACGGGTACGTGTACCGTTACACCCCTAATGCCTATTGTTCCCGAGGGCATATTTGGCTCCGCTCTAGCTTCGAAGAAGACACGAGGCGAGGACGAACTGGCCAAGAAAGTCTCCGGTTCCGGCAGCAGCCGCTCAGGCACAGCCGGCCCAGACTTTCAGCCACCAGACGAGGAAGAAGAAGAGGGCGGCCTGACAGCCTCCTCTCCTCTCCTCGATAAAGGAGCTGGAAGTTCCCTGTTCTCCAGCTCCAGAACACGTTCCAGTGTTAGATGCCTCGAGTGATGTCAGAACGTCATCCTCAAGTTCGTGCCATGAGGGAAATGGACTTAACATCAACGACAGCAAGCTCCACTGCTTGTTTAAGTCACACGAACAATAAAAACAATAAACAGTCTAACGTCTACCCCCCTTCTAAGAGTGGCTGCTACCTCTCTCAGAAGACAGACGAAGGACGGGGCTGTGAAGGCATCACCGCCACGCGCATGCGCAGTGTCGACCGGGGTTGTCAACCTGGGGTACCACCGTGTTCAGACACTAGAGGGCGCCATAACACAACAAATAAAGACACTGAGGGCAGACGGCAGGGATGTGACATCTCCACTCGCTTTGAGAAGCGAAAAGTGGAGGATGCTCACAGATTCTGCTTGGGTTTTCAAGACAATAACACGGGGTTACAGACTCCAATTCGCTGTCACCCCCCCTCACTTTTCGGGCATTCTGCATTCGCAAGCCCGGGGAAAGTCGGCCCATATTCTAGAGCAAGAGATCCTCTCGCTACTAGACAAGAAGGCTATATCGATAATACCCTCCGAACAGAGTCAGAGCGGCTTTTATTCCAAGTATTTGCTCGTTCCCAAACGGGGAGGGAACGGGATTCGGCCTATACTAGATTTGAGGGCTCTGAACAAATATCTCAAAAGATACAAATTCAGAATGCTCACTCACACATCTCTGTTGCGTCTCGTGCGCCAAAACGATTGGTTCACATCAGTCGACCTGAAAGACGCGCACAGGAAATATCTAAGGTTCGCCTTTCAGGGTGTCTGTTACGAGTACAGAGTACTTCCCTTCGGTCTGTCTCTCAGCCCGCGAGTGTTTGTACGGTGTACGGAAGCCGCGATAGCCCCGTTAAGACAACAGGATATTCGCCTGGCAACTTATCTGGACTATTGGCTCCTTCTCGCACAGTCGGAGCAAGAGGCTATTATGCAGACGAATGTCCTCGTAAAACACCTGCTTGACCTGGGTTTCGTAATAAACACAGAAAAGAGCATGTTGTCCCCAGCCCAGACTGTACTCCTCCTGGGCCTACGCCTGAATTCGGTGACCTTTACCTGTCAGCAGAGAGAGTGAAAGCCTTCAGGGCTTGCCTCGCTCATTTCCAGCCACGCAAATATGTTATCTTCAGATCATGTCTGCGGTTACTGGGGCTCATGGCGTCAGGCATCCCGGTGGTACGACTGGGACGCTTACACGTGAGGGAGTTTCAGCGCTGGGTAGCTGCCCTCAGACTGGAACCCGTGCGTCATGGCGCGCGGAGAGTGATGTTCACTATGAAATGCGTAATGGCACATGCTGGCACGCAAACTGATCTTATGGAGCTGCGGACGTCTCCTCTCTCTGAGAGCGACGCACGTACCAGGAGTGATGAACCTCGGGGCAGATCTGCTGTCCACCAGAGGTGCACCACTATATGCAGACTGGACTCTACATCCAATAATTGTGAGTCAGCTGTGGGTGCGTTACGGCCGGGCCGTGGTGGATCTGTTCGCATCAAAAGAAAACGCTCAATGTCAGCTGTTCTTTTCAATGCACGATTTAAACGCACCGTTAGGCGTGGACGCGCTCGCGCACGTTTGGCCTCCGGTCCTTCTGTACGCGTTCCCACCCCTGGCTCTGATACCCCCAACTCTGGCCAGAGTGAGAGAACAACGCCACACACTGATCCTAATAGCTCCACACTGGCCTGCAATGTACTGGCTGGTGAAGATATATCAGCTGCTGTGCCGGCAGCCGTGGCAGCTCCCGCTACGCAGGGACATACTGTCTCAGGCGGGGGGGACGATTTTTCACCCACATCCAGAGCGCTTGGCACTATGGGCCTGGCCCGTGAGTGGTATAACCTGAATACAGTGGGACTCCCTCAGAGTGCAAGAGCTTCTTCCACCAGGTCCCTCTATGACTGTAAGTGGAGGGTGTTTGAGGAGTGGTGTCTTCAAAAAGGACACATCTCTTTTCAATGTCCTGTTGGGGTGATTCTATCATTTCTACAGGACCTGATTGATAAACACAGAGCTTTCTCTACGATCAAAGTGTACCTGGCTGCTATTGCTGCATGCCATGTGGGCTTTGAGGGAAAGACGGCTAGCCAACATCCCTTGGTCTGCCGTTTTATGAAAGGGGCTCGCAGGCTCCTCCCTGTTTCCAGGTCACTGGTGCCCTTATGGGACTTGGCAGTGGTTTTAGATGGGCTCACTCGACCTCCATTTGAACCCCTGGAAGAAGCTGACATGAAACACCTGTCACTGAAGACAGTGCTGTTACTGGCTCTGGCATCTGCCAAGCGAGTCAGTGACATTCATGCGCTCTCTGTACATCCTCCATGCACTCAGTTTGCCCCGGGGCACACCTTTGTACCTAAGGTGGTTGGCTCATGTACCCCCATTGACATTGAGGCATTTCCTCCGCCACTGTGTTCCTGTGAGGAACAGCGGCCGAATTTGCTGTGCCCATTCCGTGCTTTACGCATCTATATGGACAGGTCAAAAGAGTTTCGATGCAATGACCAACTCTTTGTATCCGGGGCTAACCCTCATAAGGGCAAGTCAGGGTTTGCAGGCACCAACGGGCCTGCATGCTCATTCTACTCGTGGACTGGCCACATCCTGGGCTTTGTTCAAGGGTGTTTCCATCCAAGACATTTGTGCAGCAGCGAGCTGGTCCTCACCGCTCACTTTTGTCCGCTTTTACAGGCTAGATGTCTCTGCTCCAAGTGTGGCCCGCGCAGTGCTGGGCCCCGTGTTGAGACAGGGTTCTACCTGTTAAGTTCTGGTTGTTTTGGTGATTTTCGAGATAAGCATGTCTAGCAATACGGGAGTTTCAATATCCCATAGTGAGACATCGAACGGAGTGTTATGAATGATAACTATAGGTTACTTGCGTAACCCCAGTTCTAAGAGTAACATGAAGTGAGATGTCTCACCAGACGTCCCTTCTTGCTAAGGCGAAGCGAGAAGAGGTGCTTATTTTGAATGACGCTGCGACGTAGCGCAAGCTACTTAAAGGGTGGGTGAATTCCCTGACGTAGACGTCAAGATCACCAGCCAATCAGGATTGGCATAATGAGATTTATGCTTCTGTTTGCATACGCGTTGAGGCGCATCCCAGAGTGAGACATCTCACTTCATGTTACTCTCAGTACTGGGGTTACGTAAGTAACCTATAGGTTGCACCTCTTTGAAATTGCCTATTCAGAAATACTTCCTCTTTTATTCACAGAATTCTTTCTAGGATTATCTTAAATTGACACAGGTACGGCATTTTATGTAATGCATGTCTTTATAAATGAGATGGAGGTTATGTTTTTGGTGTCGTGTGTTGTTTGGTTTTTCATTACACTAAGGCATGGGTCAAGGAAGATCCCATTGTATTTTGAAGCTAATCCAAATCATGCTAAACAGATTTCAGATAAACTTTTATGGTGGTGTATATATGTTCCTGTTTAGCTGTTATTGCATGCTGCCATATCTAGGGACAGGTTAGCACACATCTTAGGCTCTAAATGCTGTAGTATATGCCACTGGTCAATGTTATGCACAGATATTTTGCCAAACATACGTTAAAAAGAAAAATATCAACAGCAACTAATTGCGAATCTAAATGTTTTTAAAACTTTTCCAAAAATATAATTCAAACTTTGTATCCTAAAAGAGCACCATTTAGGTAGAGGAAAATCAATCAAAGCGTATAAACTGGAAAATAAACCCCACAACCGGGCAACAGTGAAATATATCTTCCATTATGAAGACACTGATGGAGGAGCACATTGTGTGACAACCGAGACACGAGCTCCATCACTTCAGAGCACTGAGGATCCACATCACGACAAATGCACAACTCATCTAACAGAGGATCCATGACCTCTCCATCCATCTCATTGAATTTTCCACACACGCACACACACACTCACAGCATGTAAACAGACGCATAAAAAGTGTTTTATTCAGCCACTAGGCACACACGAGCATTCACAAGCTACATTTGCCGCCACTGGTGCTTACAGATGTAAACACACGGGCATCTACAAGTGCATTTACATAAAAACTCATTTACATGATTAAACACACACCCGAACATGTAAGCTACAACACCAGCCCCTGCGCCTCCCTCCATGCTTGGATCTCTCCGAGTCAATAGCAGCAAATTCCCTCACAGATTTTAATCAGATGGGTGACTATTGGGGTTTAGCTAATGAATGCACTGGGATAATATAATCTCAATAATCTCTATGAAGCCTCTAATTGAACCATATGCTAAATGTGATGTATGACTTCATTAAGGGGCTGATGCCTTCTTTTATGTGATGCTGTTAGTGACCTTGACTGGCTTAGTGTGTCACTGTCGAGGCGAGGGTCCAATCCTGTTAAAGCTATTCAGTGGAGCTGGCACATCACGGCTGACTGCATGATCAGTGGAGCCGCCAAGTTGAAAGCGATTCTCAAACTTCGACCGACTTCTGATATTTGGAAGAAGGTAGGAACAAAAAGGTTCCCCAGTGTGAGGTCCCATCATGTCTTAAATACAGTAATAGCATACAGAGGATGTGATGATCCTGCATTTGACTAGGCTTTTTTTTCTGAACCCATTATTCAACGATTAAATTAAACTCAATCAACCCTCCAGTAATATGTTAACATTTTGGAATTAGATTAACTTTTTACTATGATCACCCTTTTATCCATTTTGATACAAGGAGCCAAAGTTTGAAGTCTGCCCATGTTGTCATCTATCATTGATAACTTGGTCTGATTAAGTGTTGAAATACCAGAAATTCAGTATTAAACCCATTTGAAATACAGAAGATAAAAGATGCAAATTCTGACATTAGAAAAGTTTGAACTTTCCCATCAATTCAAATGTATTGGTTCCGTTTGAGAAGTTAATAATTAAAGTATTAACCCTTAACATGATTTCATTTTACTGTTAAAGAACAAAGACAAACTTTTTCTTCCATTTTGATCAATACAATTATATGAATTCACTCGATTGAAGGACAAAAGTTTGGTGTAAGAATATAATGGTATAAGAGTGCGATAGTATCTATGATAATATCAGTATAACAAAACATGGGAAGTTTATATTAATTTATGGCTATTTGTAATGCAATAACTCTACTTAAAATATTTGTTGTTTCAGATTTGTTCACATTAATACCCTTGCATCTTTACAACAAAGGTCAACAAAGGTCATTGTGATCTACTCTAATGTATGACCAATTCTAAAATTATTTTAGGATGGTGTAATCCCTGAACTGTCTGCAGTTCTTCCTCCAGCCTCAAGAACCAGCCTTTAAACAAAGCACATTTTGTTTATGATAAGTGCTGACGACAATTATCATGTATTTGATAGAACATTGCACTTGATACAAAAGATACATGATTCCATGTTAATATTCCCACCATACCTCTAGCCTTGCTTTATTCTCTTGTTCTGAAGCTGCTTTACAACTGATCTCAACTTTCAACCTTTCAGTCTTCCCATAAGTGCATGATTATTTATAAATATTTATCGAGATCAAAAGTCTGTTGCTTATTACACCCTTTAAAGAAACTCCAACCACACCCACACGCACTTACACACATATCTCCGAAGCGTCTGACTTCACAAAATTCATGCCCCGGAATGAAAATCCATGTGTTCGCCTTTGGTGTTGTCAAATGTGAAGTCAGCTTTGCATGAGCACTTTCCCAAAACCGCTCGGATGAGTAAGTTCAAAGGCGCACGTTGGTTTAGTCAGCCAAAACGCGGGAGGCAGAAGGGAGAGGGAGGGTTATTAGCCCACATGTTTCAATGTTTTCTCATGAATTAAATATGTAGTCATGCATGCAAACTGAGCCAGACAAATTCAGAGTTTTAACTTAGCTGAAACCAAGCCAATAAAACAAGGAAAATGCCTCCTTAACAAATGAATTACCATTATTAAAAGGCACCATTATTCAGAACTGATTTGCTTCCCTTCACTTGGACGACTTTGAGTTGGTTAAGCATCACATTTCCCACTAACAACAAAAAAAAGGATGATGAATATTGCTTTTTTAACAGGGATTATAATCAACACGAACTCTGCGGTGTTATGCACAAACACATATGGCACTTGTCCTGGCTATTCACATATGAATTGTTTGGGTTCACATAAAGCCAAATAGATGTTTTTAAATTCCAATGGAATTAACTAATATTTATGGACACATACAATGTTATTGTGAATCTGTAGTAGGCTATTATGTAAACAAATAACTACTCTTGTAGCCTGTAAGTGTTATTGCATAAAATGCTACTAGTGCACTGTAACTTTTTATTCATGTGTTTTTTTCTTTTAATGTTTATTTTTTATTTATATAAGCCTTGCCTTGCCTTACCCGTGCGTTCTAACAATGTCATTCCCCTTTCACCTCAACACTTGTTGACTATATCGATGAAACATTACATGGTCTCTGAGCTGGTGGATCAGAAGCTGACTGACTTATTCTGCTGTTCATCACAGGATTACAGTATGGCCAATTTGATAGCAGAAGAAGGCCTTCTTCCACATCGCAGCTTGCCATTCAGTTGGAGTAATGTTTTTAATCACCTGCTTTGCTAACCACGCACACTCACCTTTTAGCTCTAGCTTTGGCCTCATCCATCGCCAGTGAAAAATAGGCTTTCTCTGAAGGTCAACCTTGTGTACGTCCCAACTTACAAGCACTCCACATTCACCAAGCACCCAATGAAAGTATGAAATATTTTCTCATATATTGCTGTCCAACTCTGTCTATTCAGGCAACACACGTTTGTCTGTGTGGGGGGCTGCGTTGACGCGTCTAAACAGGCAGGAAGGTCATTACAACGTCTTCCCTTGCATCTGTTGGACTGATGCAGCAGCTTGATAGGTTTTGAATAAGTGCATCCTGACGTTCCACTTCATTCCACTTTGAAGCAACCCTCTCGATCTAAACAGAATGAAAGCGATGTTTTGCTGTAAAATGTATTCCAGGGGCACAGGAATATCTTACTGATTTGAGTGACAAGGTAGAGCAGGGCTGTTTGACTTTTCCTTCGCACGGTTGGCTAATGCTCTGCCCTCCATGCATGTTGTAAAGCAGCATGAATATAAAGCAATGTGTATATGACCATGTTCTCACTCCCCCCACCTCTCTTCACCCTTTTCTCCTCCCATCAAACTCTGACTGATTGCATGTGCAAGCACTGAACAATTGAATGCGGTTAAAGTAGGTCAGGGAAGTACGATTGTTATATTTTTGCAGCGTTACCTGTTCCTCTTAGGGCAGGAGGTGTGTGAGAGAGAGAATGGCCGCTGGTGGTTAAATCTCCTTGTACGGTAACAGTAAAAATCAATGGGAAGAGTTTGGATGTCAGCGCCAATGACTCTGGATGATTTAGCTCAATACGCCGATCAATGCCGAGACTGATAATCATCGTATTTCTCGCCACTAAATGTCTTTCCCAATCATTGCCGGTAAGTGGAGGAGAGGCAGAAGAGAAGGGGCATGAGGAGCAGGTGAAAGAAAGAGATTCACATGCAATCATCAGACGTTGTAGTGCAGGATAAGTCATGAATAATGTACTGCTGAAGCGCGGTTCTTTTCTTACAGCGTCTGACAGGGACCTGGGTGACAAGTTTTAGACTCCACATCACTTCAACATGAACTAGAAATAACAATACACTACAATTTCAATCACTGAAGGATAGAGGTCAACAGTAATGCAAAATGAGTGTGCATTTATTTTTCCAGGTGGGAAAACCTTTACCGATTCTCATCAAATCCATGGTAATCTACGAGATGTTCTGCAATCCAGGCACTTTGTTGTTTCAGCTTTATATATGAGCGTCTTTAGATTTGAGACAATGTATGCATGACCTCTGGAAACAAGTGTCCATTAAACCATTTCCACAGGCCTCCTGTGGGAAATGAAACAAAAGCTCAACTGACTTTCCAAAGACAATTCATTAATGAGAGACATTTTTCTTTGCATATCAACAGCTTAAGAATGTTTAGAAGCGGCTTTTAAAAAATCCTCAGGGGATTAAATAAAAAATAAATTGTTGTTTTTCTATGCAGTCGTAAAATGGTATTACACACACCCTATCCACATACACACACATGGCCCGTCACTCTCATTCCACCCCCTGTGAAGATTGAAATGTCAGGAAGGCTTTCAATATCTATAGTCCATGTTGGAGCCCGGCTCAGGATTAACGTACATATGGGAAACAATGGAGCTCTCTCAAGCCGATTCTCTTCATCCCCTCCTACTACAGCTGCTGGGGGAGGCATGCAAAGGCTTCTTCAGAAGAAGTGACCACTTTGATGTACAAAGACAAGGGGCAAAGAGGAGGGAGGAAATAAAGAGTTTAAGCTCCTTTCATGTCCCTCCCTGCCTACACTTTTGCCTTAAACAAGCCACTAAAGACAGGCTGATCTTCAAGGTTTGGCAAGAAAGTTGTGTCAGCGAGTGGCGGTGGTGGTCTCGGTGGTTAGGGCTATTGTTTCATCTTTATTTTCCTTCTTTCCCTAGAGGTGTTTTCTGAGACTGAGATCTTTCTTTATCTTTTCATGTCGTTGTGCCAATCTTTCGGATAAGAGGTTCAGAGAGTTAACTAAGCCGATGGCAGTGTTAATTTCTAGGTCACTGCCACAATAAAGAAATACCTATGATTGGAGTCAAGGTCTATCGTTGTTTTTGTTTTTGAATAGTCTGCTGCTGAAATTATTAGGTTTTGAATATGTTCATTTAAAGATAATTGACAACAATTTCAATTCAAAATATGACAAACGTTTTCTGGTTCCAGTGTCTTCAATCTAATGGTGTGCAGTCTGGAGACATAATTAATTTCAGTGTTGGTCTATGTGTGTCTAGGCCAGAGTTGGGTTACTGTAATAATATTACTTTTGTCGGTAATGGAGTAGTGTAACGCGCTACTTTTATAATTCAGTAATCACACTACAGTTACTAACATTGCCCCGATACGCGTTACTTCGTTACTTACTAAAATCAGTCATAATCAAACCTCAACAAACACCTGCAAAGAACACATGCTAAGGTGAAGCTAACGCACAGCTATTTGTTGTTTGTTTATATCACATAGTCTGTTCTTCTTCTCTGTTTTACGGTTGTTGCCTGTTTTGAATGACGAATACACACTATCGCCGCCTGCTGGTAAGGAGAGTTATTGCCACTCACGCATGCACAGTTCGTACGTGCTCGGCTGAAGTCTTTGCGGTGTCTGGTTCCAGTGCAACACATGGCCAACACGCAGGAGAACACGCCGACGCAACAGCGTGAGCAGAGATAGACTGCGCAAAATATACAGATAGCAGGAGACAGAGGACAGCCATGGTCAGATAGGAAAACATTCAGGATCTGGATCAGTCTTATGCGACAATGAAAACTAAAGAGAACATTTGAAACTTTAGCAGTCTGCGTGATCTGCCTGCAGGGAGGGGCGGGCCGGCCCTGCGAGTAAAGTAACGAGTAAAGTAACGAGTAAAGTAACGAGTTACTTTATGTAGAGAGTAACGAAGTAGTGTAATATATTACTTTTTTTTAAAGTAATATGTAATATATTACTTTTTTTTAGTAACGACCCCATCTCTGGTCTAGGCCTGTTGCGATAATCAATAAATGGACTTATCGTACAATACATAAAAATGGACTGGATAACTTTTCTGAGCTCGATAAATTTGTTTACATAAGTATGTGACCAGAATTTTAGCCCGGCGCGCTGTGAGGGGCGGGGCTCACACACAGCCAAGTCAGGAAACTCTGCGGCAACAGTGTAGCAGCCAAATTAATAATATAGAGACAAGCAGCAGACAAAATGTGACTTACTCGAGAGGAATTTGAAGTTAAATGGAATTGGTTGTAAAACCTAATACCACATATTCGGTGTGGGAATATTTTGGATTTAAGCCAAATCAATGAGGCGAACCTACGGACTTGAATGAGCCGGACGGTGTGTCGCATTGGTTTTGAAAAGGTAGCAACAAAAGCTAGCAATACGACCAACGTTAAACTGCACCTGAAACACAACCTATCCATTCCGTTTTCCCAGCTGGGAGCAAACACGGCAGCTGGAGATGGAGAGCCCCCACCTTCCCGACAGTTTACAATCAAAGATGCATTTTCCCGACAATGCAAACATGATGGTGTTCCTTGCTCGAAAACTTGAAATACAGATTTGGATATGGCCTGTTGGGGCATCTGGGTCTTTGTATGGACAGTACACTTGACTGCTATTTCAAGGTTTTTTTTGCTTGTCAGACAATGTGTGCTCATATAAATGAATTTATTTATATATAAATATGTTTTCCAGCCTGAGTCTATGGAATTGATTGTTTTGGTTGTGAGGGATTTAATTCATTTTTATAATTTAATTTGTTTTATTTATTATATATAATTTATATATTTTAATATTATTTCACATTTCATTTGCAATGTTGGATGTTCAATAAAAAGTTCTGTTTGAAAGGATGTACTTGAATTATTATTATATATTATCATTATGTCAGTTGTCTAAAATGGTCTTAAAAACGGCAATCGCAATTATTTCCAGGAAAATGTATCGTCCAACTAAATTAATTATCGGGAAAGGCCTATGTGTGTCTTTCAGACAAACAATTCAATATATGTTAGATCACACTAATACTCTTGTGGCTATGTAGGAGAACATATCTGAAGCCTGGTTCCAATATGGTGGAAAGCCTGAAATCATAAGATCACCCCCACCCCCAACATTTTCTTGGCATCCCTTACAGTATAAGGGATGCCAAGAAAATGTTGGGGGTGGGGGCGGAATCTTATCCTTATACTGTATATTTAAAAAAAAACAAGACCCTACATATCCTTATTTATATTTATCTTATCGGAATGGACAGTACCTAAAAAATGTAACTGACCCAAGGTCTCACATCAGCACGGAGATGAGCAGGATAAAAAGAGGAATTTCTCCATTCATGTCTCGAAGACTGCTTCCCCTCCCGATACAGCAGGAACCTGCAGATCAGCATGACTGACGGGCATTCAGACATCTCGCTCATCATGGGGGCTCAGGATCAGCACCTACAGTGTTTGTGACGCACATTGTGCAGAATAAAAGCCCCACCTGTGAAGCAGGAGGCTGCTCGGCTAAGCTGAAGGCTGAACGATTGAGCTTCTCCTTTAACTCCCTCTGAACCTTAGGTGTGCTCAGATTTTTTGGAAATTGTAGAAATAATAGAATGTGTTTTATATGGATGTGGATCAAAAAGACAGGCAGGCGACGAATGAAGGTCTGTAAGATATGCTTTTATTGATCCATAGCTTTAATTGAGGACATTTAGGTTCCAATATATGTCCATTAATATCCTGAACTATGTCAACCAAGCCAAGTCAAAGTCATGTCATGTCTACTCCCTGTGAGTGCTGCTTTTTGTAAAAGATTTGTAATGGACCAGAGTACCAGACACATTAGTTCTTGGCTGCCAATGTTTGGATAAATTACATTAAAATGGATTTGCATTACAGTGCTGACAGACAACAAGGCGGGCTAGTTCAGTTAGCCTCACCCCCCCTCAGCTCCAACAATGTATCTTTCCAAGTCACCTTTTTGTTGTTTTTTTAGCATGCAGCATCTTCATACGATATTTTCCACTCACCCTGGCAAATGTCGCAAATGTTACAGTTTGATCATATACCATTCATTTGTTTTATAAATACCGAGCCAGTGGAATATTGAATTTGCCTAATAAGAATGTTAATTTCACCTATCTTTTAACTATGCCTATGATTAAAACCTGTAATCTGCTGAGCTTTTGTACTACAAAACAGTCAGTGTGGGTGCACAGGGTGCCGCAGGTTCAGTCACGACACAGCAGAGAAAAAAAGGATACCGCCTACTGTCTATATCTCACAGGAGATATATCTCACATCATTTCTGTCACCGACGGCCTCAACAAACCATAATAGTATACAAAGATACAATATATATTGTACGTCCACCAATCAATAATCAGTTACTGCAGGACCACATCGCACAGAAACACCTTCCTGATACAGCTAGAGAACATTGCTTAAAGATTTTTCACCAACACATACATATGTACGTAAAAACATCATGTGGGCCAATCAATACGTGTAGGCTGGCTGGTGAGCGTTACTGCGTGGTTCACAAAAGAGAAATTCAATAATACATAGAGTGGAGGTTGTAAAACACCTTCTTCTTAAGGACTCACTCACAAAAAATATATTCTAATATACTAATCTAATCTAGCAGACTGTATATAATATTGTCATCTTTTTTCATTTTTCACAATGCATGACTGCTTTCACAACCATAAATAAATGCTTTATATAAATCTAACTCAGAATATTATTAAAGGTGTAATTATCATTCACTTTCTTTATAATATAAGATTAGGACATTTCTCTAAATTACACTTTGATTTCATGAGAACTTTATGCCAAAATGTAACTTTAAATTACTTTATATGTCAGACTGCAGCCATTTAGCTCTCCGCAAAGACTGGAAACAGAGTACAACAATTAGCCTGGATCTGTCAACAAATCTATCTATTGGCATCTGTAATGCCTTCTAAATTACGAAATGTTGATAGCTTAAATGATACATAGCCTGACTTGACCCTTAAAATCCTTTATTCACTTTTTCCATGAAGAGGATAGCTCAAAATGCTGAGTGATGAGATATTGGGCAAAACTGAAAGCCCGCTATTATGTAGCAATCGTTGAAAAGGCTACATTTTCAATATCTCCTCATGTCCATGCAGTTTGAAGGGCACAGCCGTATCGTATGCATTAGTCAATCTCTGAAAAGCACAGACGCCGAGTACACGCATTTGCATTTATATACACGCATTTAGCTGATGCACTTTCCTGCAGAGTGACTCAATGAGAGCAACAGTGGATTCACCTCCGATTTTTAGATTGCTTATGGAGCAGAGCAAAGGTCAGGGACAGAGAGCATCCTGAAAATATGTGACCTTCAATAATACTGCAAGAGAGAATGTGAGGAGAAATAAGTGGAAGAAATGAGAGCCAATAAAAAAAGGGCAAATGGATTTTTCTTATAGAGAAGGACAATACTGAAGCAGGGAAATTATATGTTCTGTCACTGAATGTGCTTTGGCTGGAACTTTGCCATTTGATTGTACCTAACGGAAAATATATTTCATAAACTATAGTTGCTTCTGGCAAATTGTGTGAAATTCTGCACTTTCTTTTCTTTTCAGTTCTGGGAAACTCATTAAAGATGATGCGATCCTCCAACAGAAGACAGAACGAAATACTTTTATAAGTGAGAAAGCCGGAAATATCTGCAGAGTTACACTCCATCCCCGAGAATAATCAAACTGACATCTTTAAGAGGTCCTATCTGGAGTTGTTAGCTATGAAATGTGTATTGTTGAGGCCCATCTATTTCTGCTGCGGGGTACTAAGCATATAACTCATTTCCATGCAGACGTACCTTTTTGCACGTCTACCATCTCCAAAAGTGCAGACTGGGGACCACCCCGGGCATGTAATTAGATTCCATAGGGGCTTAAGAAAAATGAGAAGTGGTTTAATTCTGCTCTTTTTTCCCTTGCTTTGCTGAGTTGAGAGAATACATTAGAATGGGTGGCAAATTATAGGTTTCATTCCACATACTGTCATCTTTATGATTCTGAAACAAGACAACAAGCAGAAAACAAAAGCTGCATTAGAACTTGTCTCAGTGAACTCCCTCCTACTCAGTATTGACTAATGCTGTCTGTGTTCTCACATCGGCAGTAACTTCATAAACATGCCAGGCATAATGCGAGTGGACTGAGATACATTTGTCTAGAGCAGTATTTCTCAAAGTGGGGGGCGCGCCACTTTGAGAACGAAAAATGGTTTTAAAAAAAAAAAATATGATACAGTACAGTACTATTACGTCTGGGTCTCTGTTTCATTAAAGCTCGGCTCTGTGTGTGTGTGGAACGAGCCATTTTGTGTGCGTGCGCGAGCGAGAGAGAGAGCGCACCGGTACCGGAGATCGTTGTTGTTAGCTTCTGGTGCTAGCGAGCTACGCTAACGGATATACGGATTTTTTCAACAACAAAGTGGAGGAGAGTCCTCTCCTGTCAGACTGAGAGGCTCCGTGAGCTAAAGGACTCTCTCAGTGTTTAGATAGTTAGCTTTAAACTTTAAAGTTATCTCAAACGTTTTGGTCACGATTAATGTAAACAATTATTTCCGAGGCACACATTTATATGGTCATTATAGTTATAAAAAAATAAGAGTAAAGAATAAATGAAAAACAGGTATGAAATACTACGTATATGACAGTAAAAAAAGAATAAAGTTTAAAAGGGTGATTTGTAAAATATCCATAAAGAAAAAGTAAATCTGTTTACAGTTCTGTTTGGTGTTGAGAGATGTATCCATAGATCTCTTCCTTTTGCTCTCAAAGTGCACCAGATTGATGCTTTTAACTTCAATATTTAGAAATAAATCTTCCCGGGGGAGCTTGCCCCCGGACCCCCCTATGTGAGGTCCACACACCACCTATAAAAAATGCACTTTACCTCTGCTTACACCTATATGCCGTGAGCTGATTATCGTGCCTTCATTGTAACAGTCGCGGGTGCACCGTGTATTTGCGTGTAGGGATTGTTGCAGTAGAAAATTCCACTGTAGCGACCGGTACATTAATGGGGAACCCTAAATGTCTGAGCACCCTCTATGAAACGTCAAGCTACCCCACACAGCACCCCCAAAATAAATCTCTGGTGCCGCCACTGAGCCTGACTATTTGTGTTGGGGGGGCCTTTTTCTCCAAAGGGGGGGGGGGCTGACAGAAAAAGTTTGAGAACCACTGGTCTAGAGAGTGTTGAGGCAAAAAGGGGAACACATTATGAAACACAGTTTCTTGAGAGTAAAACTTTCCAAATGCATGTCCCTCTCCAAATCGTTTGATAAAGAACTTTTGAATGAAAAGTTTTGGAAATGTCTTTTTCTTCAAGTCTTGCCATTGGGAATTGCAGATTGTTAGCAATCATGACTCAAACAGGAAGAAATCAAACATTTGTTTTTAGACTTTTTTTTGTTATGGACTGATACACATTGGATGATCATTTGAGCATTTTGGGCAGCATGTTAGTGTGTGTGTGTCATTGGGTCAAAAATAAGCTACAGTGAACTATTTACTTAGTGTGTATTACTGAAGTGTTTCCGTGAAACATAAAGCATACAGATGCACACACACACAATACTTAGGATGATTTATTAATTTTAATGGGGAAATATTGCCAACCTTATTTTCATTCCATTGATAACCATGTTTTGTTTGTATTTTAATGATATGCTTTTGAAACACACATTGTAGTCTGGAAGAGCGTACTCCTTTGTTATGTTAGGCATTTGCTCGATGAAGACCAAGTTGGGTCCAATCATTGCTAATGTAAAAGCGTTTAACAAAGAGTTACTGCAAATATGTTGTCTCTTAATTGTGAAATGTTGCGTTGATATAAGTGGAAAATTAAGATTTTCATTTGAAAATTATTTTATAGCCTAACTTAAAAAGGGCATGTCTTGGGTTCAAGATTTAGTCAGATAAATTGAATCAAGCAACACCGGTTATCTTGGTTTAGGTTTTTGGACAACTATGTGTTTTTTCTTTACAGAAAGCCTGTGTTACACACTTGGGGCACAATGTTTGAAAGGCAGGCCAGTCAGAAGATCAAACACAAAGAGGCTATTGGTGACATTGGGGAAATGTACCATCCGAAAAAAGGCATGATATTTTGGGCTGTTATGCATGGATTTTAACAATGTTTTTATTTATTTATAAACCGTTTACCTCAAGTCCCTTTAGTATGGAAGTGTAATACTAAATCCATAGAGTATTCAATATCATGATATTGATGTCAGCTGTATGGCAGGGCCCAGGAGACTGAACACAATATTGCTTGTTTTGTTGCTAAAGTAATTACAGAGCTGAACAAAATGTGTTGCAGAACAAGTCCAAGGTCTTCAGGTGGCCTTTTGTTTTGGAGCAGTGACATGTTAAGCTGATTGTAAACACGGTTGTACTGCTAATATGCTAACAGACAAGCACAGGCAGTGCACGCTGTTGCCGCTGTTCAAAGTTTACGAAAATCGATGCGCTCTCCTGGACTCGCAGATTATATTTCTCTAGAATCTCTTGCTCCATCTCCCGGAATGGCCTATCCGGCTGCTAAATCGACTAATAGCGGCGTTTTATCCCCACGTGGAACATATTATAAGAATATAAGATTTACACACATATTTGTCCCAACGCATGCAGTGTAAGTGTCTAAATCCTGGACATGTAAGGGGCCTTAGGTTTGTAAGCTGCCGCTCTAGATAACTTTGCATTTAGAAATCCCCAGACTTCGGGTAAGCGGATACCTCAGATTGTTGCTATCACGAGACAAATGTATCAACAGAGCTGCAAATGTATGCTTTATGTATTTTGTCTTGTCAATATCCATCACTCCCACCTGAGCACACCTATAATGGACACTCCTACACTCATCAACACCAAACACTCAGCAGCTCGGCCGTTAAATATTCCCTTTCTCCTGTGATGATGTCAGCAGGGGCGTACACTCACACTGCCATTAACAATTAATTGGATCATTGGAGCCATGTGTGTGTCATGCCCTCAGCCTTTTTATGTTTAAGCTCTCAGTGCTACAATATATCACAGAAATGTCAAAGTCAGCACTTTCATTAAATGTTTACGACGAGGATGGACACAAGAGCAGTGAAATGTTCTCTCCTGGTGCATGTTAGTGAGTGTCATGATTTTAGTTTGACTTTTTGTTGTACTTCCTCTTCCTCCATGATTTGTTTGACAAGACCTCTTGTGGCAGTGGGTGTTAAGTGTAAATCTGAGGCAGCAGCTCCTCCTCTCTGAGGATCACTTAAGGCCACATGCAGTAGTCTTGACAAAGTAGCTGACAGGTAAATGTTGTGCTTACACGGTTCAGAGAATATGTGAGAAATGGTGCGGTGCGTAGCAGGCATTCTGGGTGACTGATGGAGCAACAATATCACACACTCACAGGCAGAGAGAGCAGAGAGGCAGGCAGGTATTCATCGGTGAGGAGAGACCGCAGGAACACACACACACACACACACACACACACACACACACACACACACACACATGGTGAGATGAGGCAAAGCACTGGTTAAAAGACAACTCTCACCAGTTTTTATGTACTATTATGTGACAGTAGTTCACACAAAGGCACAAGGAAAAATGCAACGCGCTGCAAAGTTACAGCAGGCAAAAACACAACAATTTAGCGCACACAGCCAAGCACACAACAGCGTGGTTATGGCTGCACTACATCATCAACACACATAAAATATTAGAATAAGAGAGATTTACACACATAATGTTCAAACTGTATGAAAGGTGCCTGCAGTCCCAAGACCCACGTGTGACCTGGTATTTATTTGCACGTGCACCCTCTGTACACAACATTCTTTATTTGCTTACAAATGATTGCCTGTTCCTGTTCCAAATGGTGTGCTTGTTGAGGAGAAAACGACCACACAAACTCCTAATCTGCTTCATCTAAATTCAAATTGCCAGCTCTGCTTCCTCACCCTCGATCTGCTGATCGATCATGCGTCACGACTTGAACACTGGCACACTGCAACTGACCATCCGAACCCGCATTATGGTCTTTTGCGTAACAACCCGGTAGGGGGCTGCGCGTAAAAATAAAAAATAAACTCGGCAGGCGCAAAACCGCACAACATTGAACTCTGATATCCCGCGTTCATTAAACCGCCCACACCCCCTCCCTTCCGCGTGGACACACAAACTCACCCAGGGTGTGATCACAGGTCCTCCCCGTGCGTCTCTTGGTGTGTGTCCGTGTATCCAGTAAAAAAGAGGTTGGGGAAAACGAGCGGCAAAGGCGCAATCGAAGTAGTGGACGGCAGCCAAACGCCACCGACTTCCCTCCTCCTCCTCCTCCTCCTCCTCCTCCTCCTCCTCCTCCTCCTTCTTCTTCTTCTTCTTCTTCTTCTTCTTCTTCTTCTTCTTCTTCTTCTTCTTCTTCTTCTTCTTCCTTCACTCTTCCCCTCCTCCCCGGGGCAGGTTAGGCAGCGGTGTTAATAATCCAGGCATTGTCCTCTTCATCAGAATTAAAAAGAAACACGGATAGGGTGAGAAGACTCCGTTTCGCCAAACAACAAGACAGAAGTTTAGAGGAATTCTCCTTTTCTAATGCTGTCCAGTGTAATCCGCGTTTGGAAACAGTCTAAGTGAAGTGTCCACCAGTTACAATGTGGATGCAGATGTGTGGAAAAAGCTAAGAAAGTTTGCTTTCAGAGTGACTGAAACACAGATGAGACCGGAGAAATTATACCTGAGAGATGTCTTGTTATCTCACTTCCAGCTCCGGACAAAAAAACTCTCCCTTCGCAGGGATTGTAGCGCACCTGCGGCCGGATCGGAGACGCGCAGGTATCTACGAGCTCTTCCCCCTCTTCCCTCTCTTGGTGTGTGTTTTATTCCGCGTTTTTATTCCCGTCTCTCCACGGTCATCACTCAGTGTCAAGCCTGACGTAGGTTCTCCAAAGTAGCTCAGGGAAGCGTCTCTTTTCACCCGCGCGCTCCGCTCTCCTCTCCCCTCTCTCTTCGCTTTCACTCTCCTCAACAAGCTCTGTCAATCCTCCTGTTGTGAAACCACACCTCCCTCGGCAGCGATTGGTCGGGAACTGCAGAGAAGGAGGAGGAGAGGGAAGGAGGTGAGTGCTGCGATGATGCGCTCAGGAGAGAGAGGGGAAATGAGAGGATGGAGAGAGAGGAGAGAGGAGGACAAATCTAGAGGGAGAGAAGTGAAAAAAGAGAGAGTGTGTCAGGGAAGAAAAAAAAACGAATGGTGTATATGAGGATGCCTGTTTAAGGAGGGGGGGAGGGGGTGTCCATGTACTGAGCTCTATGTGTTCAAGCCCAAAGGGACAGGCTGGCTAATGAAAGTGAAAATGCTTCTCTCCTTCTTTTTTGTTTATCCCTCTCATTCACTCAAAGCGCTTTAGCCACATTGTGTCCGCTGCAAATCTGCTTTGACTCCCGGCAAAACTGAATTCATACTGACAATGTCCCCAATTACTGAGCCGAGTCATACGCTTCCGTCCGTCCATCTACTTCCTCTTTATGAAATCTGGTGTCTGTCAGTTAGGCAGCTTCCTTAGTGAGTCTATGATGAATAAGTAAGTGGTTGAAGGGAGGCTGGAGAGTGGAGTGCATGTTGAATATGCTGCCCAGGGGCGTCAGCAGGGAAATAAGTAACAGGCAGAGCTGCTTTGGTAAAGGGAGCAAATGAGGTGGGCCTGATATTGCCACTGTTGTGGTGCAACCGCACATGTTAGCGGGAGATGGGAGACAAAAATTGCTCGACAGCTCCTGGGAGAGCTAGGCTTTGATTGATGGCGACGCTTCAGGGAGTGTTTCAATATGAACTTGGTTAACTCGGAGCCACATGAAGCATTCATCACTTGCTGCCATGCTGGAGTGAGATGCTCACCGCAAGCTAGGCAGCTTTTTATTTAGAATGGCACCTGCGGGAGCATCCTCACAGGCGCAGCAGCTACCTATTTGAAGCTATTTTAAGGCTCACATCAACAAATCTCCAACAAACCCCTAAAACCAAAGTATTAGCGACCTGACTTGACTGCAGCTAGTTGCTCATAAAGGGTGTAAAAGGTGGAGGGTGCTGTTGTGCCAACCCAGTTCTCATAAAAAAACGTGTAATAACTACGTTGGTCCACAACGTAGGACGTAGTATTTCTACAATTGTAAGATCCCTACGTTCTTTTTCACCATTCATTCCAATGGCTGGCGTCTATGTCACGTGATCTTCAAATTTCTCCCTGCAGAAAAAGAAAACATGGCCGAACTTCGTTTTATTCTCGGTGTAAAATGACTATTTTAAAGTTAGTTTGGCCATTAAAATGCCTTTTGATGTCATTTGATGCGAGAAATATGAGTTGTTATTTCAGATTATGTGTGCAGTGGATGCACATGATCTTTAGTTTGATAGTTATTACCTATATACAGTCTATGGTTATTACGAAGATTACTTCAGGAAATTGTGTCTACAACGTTTTCATTGTCACCAAGGTGGTTGCTAGGGATGCTGCTATCGATATTATTTCTGTTATGTTGTGTAACTGTTTAATGGTGTTATCTTTATTGCTACCCCCTTCCCCGTCAATGTATAGTGTTGGTCCACAGCGCAAACGTATTAGTTAACAAAGTATAACAAAATCCGCATCTAAGATTGTGGCATAGATACGTTATTTTCCCCTGTGCAATTCTCCATTTACTCAACAATAACACATAATTATCCTTGTGTTTATTTATTTGTTTGATTAATAAACACAAGTTGGAGTCCGTCAGGACCGAGGGTCGGAGCAGCTCATTTGCTTTACAGAATATTACACCCGGAAGTAAGTTGTTAATTGATGAGCCTGAAACATGCACTTGTCAAGGTTCAGCAACACGTTCTCACTCCCATCCCGTCACATATTGACGGACGGTCAGGGCCCCTCCCCGTCGCTTTATTACGTACAGGGTACTCCTTGCCCGTCAGGCTTCTACGGGCAGGGCGTCCCATAGACCTTCATTGCGGACAGCGGACCCCTTGACCGTCAGGCTTCTACTGGCAGGGCGTCCCATAGACCTTCATAGACCACGTGATCAACAACGATGGCCGACCTTCGTGTTATTCTCGGTGGAAAATGCCTATTTTAAGGTTCATTTGGCCATTAAAATGCGTTTTGATGTCATTTTATGCGAGTAATGAGTTTTTATTTCTGATTATTTGTGCAGTACATGTACATGATGTTTAGTTTGCTAGTTATGACGAAGATTACTTCATGAATGTGTACACATGGTTGCTAACGTTTTTTTGGTGGAAATATGTTTTTTCACAGCAAAGTCACCCTCTGTACTTGCACTTATTGGGAGAATCTAAAGGCAAGAACATCCCAAATATTCATTTAGGTCTTTATTTTAGACCTTTAGTGTTGCCGTCTGTGAGGAAAATACATGGGGCTCAGAGCATCGTATTTTTTAAATCTTTTTTTCCTTCTAATTTGTTATTCTTTTCAAAATAACACACTGTTATTTACTCACCAATAACACACAATTATCCTTGCTTTTATTTATTGGTTTAATTCCATAATCTCTGTCTTTTTTGGCGTTCGTCAGGAACTGAATTTCAAAATAAAAACCGGAAACAGACGTAGGCATTTCGAGCGATTACCCAGATCCTCAGCTACGCTGATTGGATGTTTTAGCCGCAATGCATGCTGGGATTTGGTGTTTATATTATATGAAATCCGGAAAACATTTTAAAAGAATAAAATTAATACCGAGTGCTCTTGCTTTTCTCTTTGAAAGTCATCACATAACGACATTGTAATACACGGTTCGGTTGCATTAAATATTACAGATCTGCCGTAGTTCTTTATTTATAGAGCCCTGATGAGAAGACCTTTGGAAAAACTGAAGAAATGCCGCCGAAACTGAATACTTGACGTGGATCATAAATATATCGACAATTAAAAAACATCTTCAATTTCTCTTCACACAATACGTCTCCTTGCAGTATCAACACTAATTCGGCTAACTTTTACATTTGATATAATTCATAGATAGGTTATATTTAAGCAATAGCTCACGACAGGCCGTGGTATATGCTCATTATTGTTACGGCCTATAGGATTTTGGACCCCAAAGCAAAAGACTGGAGAGAGATGGTCGATAAACAAAAAGCTTTATTCAAGCAGAGAACAAAAAATACGGCAGTGGAGTCAGGAAGTTGGCTGGCAAAAATCAAAACAATAATCCAAACAACGAGGAGAGCAGCGAGACACACCGGAGGGTCGAAACACAGAGGAATTATCTGGCAGGGAAGTGGCATGAGGACCGGGCTTTTATCTCTACAGGTGAAGAGGTGAGTGGAAACAGGTGTGCCTCGTCTGCTACTGGGAGGAGCCAGCCAACTCCCTGTCACACACCAGCCCTGCAGAGGAAAACAGAGAAGAGAGGGGTGAGACAGGAAATAGCACACAAAAGCACACAACAAAAATACAAATAAACAGAATCATAACAGTACTCCCCCCTCAACGGACGCCTCCTGGCGTCCTACCAGGCCTGTCCGGGTACCTCTCATAAAAGTCCCTAAGGAGAGCAGGGTCCAAAATCAGGGAGCGGGAGACCCATTGACGCTCCTCTAGTCCGTACCCCTCCCAATCCACCAAGTACTGGAACCCCCCGGCCTCGCCTTCGTACATCCAACAACCGCTGGACGGTGAAAGCAGGATGATTGTCAATACTCCGGGGGGGAGGAGGGGGCTCGGCCGGAGGGCTCAGAGGACTGGAGGAAACTGGTTTGAGAAGTGAGACATGAAATGATGGGTGGACATTCAAGGCAGCAGGCAGCTTGAGCCTAACCACAGCGGGGTTAATAATCCGTTCAATGACAAACGGGCCAATGTACCTGGGTGCCAGTTTGCGGGAGTCAGTCTGGAGTGGCAGATCACGGGAGGACAGCCAGACCTTCTGACCGGGCTGGTAGTCCGGGGCTGGAGTGATGGCGGTCTGCAAGCCTCTGGTTGCGAGCAGCAGTGCGAACGAGAGCTGCCCGAGCTTCATGCCAGACTCTGCGGGCCCGCCGAAGATGCCCCTGTACTGAGGGGACTGCCACATCCCTCTCCTGGGCGGGGAAGAGAGGGGGTTGGAACCCAACAGAAGCCATGAATGGAGACATTCCTGTGGCGGAGCAAACCAGGGAGTTGTGGGCATATTCAACCCAAGGCAGGTGGGAGGCCCAGGAGACTGGATGGTGAGAAGAGACACAGCGAAGGGCTGCCTCCAGGTCCTGATTCGCACGCTCAGTCTGGCCGTTGGTCTGCGGGTGGTAACCTGATGACAGACTGGCCGACGCCCCCAATGCCTGGCAAAAGGCCTTCCAGACTCGAGAGGCAATTTGCGGACCCCTGTCAGAAACAATGTCCAGAGGAATGCCATGCAATCTAAAAACATGCTGGGTGATTAGTGTAGCAGTCTCCAGAGCAGAAGGTAACTTAGGTAGGGGAACGAAGTGTACGGCCTTGGCGAAGCGGTCAACAATCGTCAGGATAACTGTATTTCCTTCCGATGGGGGAAGACCCGTCACGAAGTCCATGGCGATGTGAGACCAAGGCCGATGAGGAATGGGAAGAGGGCGGAGAAGACCAGCAGGGGCGCGGTGGGATGCCTTACTGCGGGCGCAGATGGAGCAGGCGGCGACATACTTCTTGGCGTCAGAGGACATGGAGGGCCACCAGAAGCGTTGTTGGATGAGGCCTAGAGTCCGAAGTGCTCCTGGATGGCAAGCTATCTTCGAATCATGTCCCAACTGGAGCACTGAAGATCTGGCGTGCGGTGGAACGAACAGCCGACCCGGTGGACAACCCTCAGGAGCTGGATGGTCCTCTTGTGCCTCCAGGACCACCCTCTCAACCTCCCACCTGGCTACTCCCACCACACAGGAGGATGGAAGAATGGTTCCTGCGGATGGCTCCTCAACCGGAGGAGCGAACTGACGTGACAGGGCATCTGCCTTGATGTTCCGTGAGCCTGGCCGATAGGTGAGGGTGAAGCTGAACCGGCCCAGAAAAAGTGCCCATCGAGCCTGGCGAGAGTTGAGCCTGCGAGCAGAACGGAGATAAGCTAAGTTTCTGTGGTCCGTCCATACCACAAACGGATGAGTTGTGCCTTCAAGCCAGTGCCTCCATTCCTGCAGGGCTAAGACTACTGCCAGAAGCTCCCGATTTCCCACATCATAGTTTCTTTCTGCCGGGGAGAGCCGGCGGGAAAAGAAGGCGCAGGGATGCAACTTCTGGTCGGAGGCTGAGCGCTGGGAGAGGACTGCCCCTACACCAGTGTCGGAGGCATCCACTTCGACCACGAAAGGGGCTGAAGAATCAGGGTGAGATAACACAGGAGCAGAGGAAAACAAACACTTCAACATAGCAAAAGCAGCCTCAGCTTCAGATGACCACACAAAGGGAACTTTAACTGAGGTGAGCTTGGTGAGTGGGGCGGCTGCTCGACTATAGTCACGAATAAACCTGCGGTAAAAGTTGGCAAAACCAAGAAACCTTTGGAGTTGCTTTCTCGTTGTAGGAGTGGGCCATTCGGCCACTGCCATGACTTTGGCAGGGTCGGCTCTGACCTGTCCCTTCTCCACCACAAAACCCAGGAATGAAACAGAGGAAACATGAAAGGCACACTTCTCAGCCTTAACATAAAGTCTGTTCTCCAGAAGTCTCTGCAGCACCAACCTCATGTGTTGGACATGTTCTTGGGGGTCACGAGAGAAAATGAGGATATCATCAAGATACACAAAGACAAATCTGTTAAGCATATCACGAAGGACATCGTTAATGAGTGTCTGAAACACAGCAGGGGCGTTAGTTAACCCAAAAGGCATAACTAAATATTCAAAATGTCCCAGGGTCGTCTTAAACGCAGTCTTCCACTCGTCTCCCTCCCTTATCCTAACTAGGTGGTAGGCATTTCGGAGGTCCAACTTAGAAAAGATGGTGGCTTGATGGAGGAAACCAAAAGCTGAGTCTATGAGCGGAAGAGGATACTTATTCTTTACAGTAATGTCATTCAAGCCCCTGAAATCAATACAGGGGCGTAGAGTCTTATCCTTCTTGTCAACAAAAAAAAACCCTGCCCCCAATGGAGAGCGAGAAGGGCGAATGAGACCAGTAGCAACAGAGTCAGTGATATAGGTCTCCATGGCCTCCCTCTCCGGCTTGGAGATATTATAAAGTCTGCTCGAAGGCAAGGGAGCACCGGGGAGCAAGTCAATGCCACAGTCATAAGGTCGATGAGGTGGTAGAGACAGGGCACGATCCTTGCTGAAAACCTCCTGGAGGTCACGATACTCAGAGGGAACTGACGTGAGGTCAACAGGTCGGGGGGGAACAGGTTTTGAAGTAACAGTGGTGGGTATGGCAGAGTGTAAACAGTGAGAGTGGCAGAACAAACTCCAATTGACGATGGATAAGGTGGCCCAGTCTATGTGTGGGTTGTGGAGTTTAAGCCAGGGGAGACCTAACACCAGCGGAGAAAGGGGTGAGGGAATGAGATACAGGGAAATGGTCTCGTGATTACCTGAGAGTAACAATGACACTGGGGCAGTACGGTGAGTTACACGGGCAAGAAGCCTACCATCAAGGGAAAAAATGTTCTTGGGCTCGGGAAGGAGTTCTGAGGGGAGATTAGACTGGAAAACCAGGTCAGAGTCAATAACATTTTCATCAGCCCCTGAATCAACTAAGACTTGGAGAGGAAGGGAAACTTGAGAACTAGAAACCGTACCCTTTAACTGGAGACGATTAGCGTGGGAAGGGGAGACAGAAGTATGGCTCACCAGCGCCCCTCCCCCGGCTGCTGAGCCTGCTCTTTTGGCCGAGCGGAACAGTTGGCTCGAATGTGGCCAGCCTGACCACAGTATATGCAGAGCCTCTGGAGGAAACGGCGTTCCCGTTCAGCAGATGAAAGCCTCATTCTCCCCAGCTGCATAGGCTCCTCTGGGCTTAGGGATGAGGAGACGGTGGGTGGGTCCCGGTAGGAGAAAGGCTCCAGGCGTTGGTGAGGAGGTGCAGACTGTCCAGGCGGACATGGTGACTTGGGTTGGGAAAAGGGGAGAGGGAATCTCTGCCTGTCTGTTCTCTCCCTACGCCTCTCACGGAGGCGATTATCTAAGCGAATGGCCAAAGAAATTAACTCCTCAAGGGACGAAGTCTCATCTCGAGCAGCTAGCTCGTCCTTTAACTCCTCGTTTAATCCACGGGAAAAAACTATCTGTAGAGCCGTCTCATCCCACCCGCTCTCTGCTGCGAGAATGCGGAAATCAACTGAGTAAGTGGAGACTGACTCAGAACCCTGGCGTAAAGAAAGGAGCCGATTACCAGCCTCCTTACCCTGAAGCGGGTGGTCAAAAACTCGATACATCTCGGTCTCAAACACAGGAAAGGAGTTATAGATAGCTGGGTTACTCTTGGCTATGGCTACCGCCCATGCAGCTGCTTTACCCGATAACAAACTCATAACGAAAGCTACTCTAGTTCTGTCAGAGGAGTAAGTTAAAGGCTGCTGATCAAAAACTATGGAGCACTGGTGAAGAAACTGACTGCATGTCCCTGAATCACCTGAATACCTCACAGGGGTGGGGATGAATGGTTCACGGGGTTGGCCGGGATGAATGACTGGAATCTCAGGAGCTGGAGGCGGTGGCGCAGGAGCTGGAGCCGTCAGAGTGTTGAGCTGGGTGAAAGACTGGTCCAAGCGGCCGCTGAGTTGAGTGAAACCGGTATTAAGGTTGTGGAGGGATTCCATGATACTTTGTAGGGCTTGTTCGTGCTGCCCCACACGAGCTCCCTGTGTCGAAATAGCTTGCTTCAATCTCTCAGTCTCTGCGGGGTCCATGCTTTGGCCAGATAATTCTGTTACGGCCTATAGGATTTTGGACCCCAAAGCAAAAGACTGGAGAGAGATGGTCGATAAACAAAAAGCTTTATTCAAGCAGAGAACAAAAAATACGGCAGTGGAGTCAGGAAGTTGGCTGGCAAAAATCAAAACAATAATCCAAACAACGAGGAGAGCAGCGAGACACACCGGAGGGTCGAAACACAGAGGAATTATCTGGCAGGGAAGTGGCATGAGGACCGGGCTTTTATCTCTACAGGTGAAGAGGTGAGTGGAAACAGGTGTGCCTCGTCTGCTACTGGGAGGAGCCAGCCAACTCCCTGTCACACACCAGCCCTGCAGAGGAAAACAGAGAAGAGAGGGGTGAGACAGGAAATAGCACACAAAAGCACACAACAAAAATACAACTAAACAGAATCATAACAATTATATCACAGCTAAGGGGCGTGGTTCGGCCCGACGCGAAGCGGAGGGTCGACAACCCCCTTAGCTGTGATATAATGAGCATATATCACGGCCTGAAGTGAGCTATTGCTTTTATAAAACGGTTACCAAGTGTGGCAATATGAAAAAAAAATACACACTCTAATTTAAATAGTTTTTATTAGTAAATAATGATGTTCCAAATAAAATAGTCCCTCCGTTGCCTTCTGCGCGAAACATAGTGCGAGGTGGTTGCTATGCAACAACACTAACAGCTAGCGAACATATTAGACAGAGAGCGTTGATTCATTATTTGGCTATTTATTTACATTCATTTGTATGTTGCACCCACTGAAAACCTGTCCAGCATCAGTAGCATGGCTTACGTGGTTACTTGTTGAGGTTGTTCTAGGCTGTTGCTTGGCGTGGTGAGAATATTGCTCCACTTTCTCCGGTCCCCGAGATTTGGCTTCCAGTAGCTCTGGAGAGAGCTTTCGCACCTGTGGCCACTAACGGTCATACTTTCTCTGCTTTGTTTCAAGACCCGCATCAGAAAGCTTTTGAATGGTGGTACTTTTCCAGTTGGTCTACCTGCTCTTCACGTAGCTCTGCATGTCGTCGTTTAGGTGCTTTTTTTTTCTGGAGATAGGCACTGCTCAATCCACTCCTCCATAGTAAGACCCCCCGGAGGTCGAAGTTAATCTTAAATGTTTCCATTTTATGCTTTGTAAGTTTGTTTCGTAACAGAAGAAATGTAAATATATTTATAAAACTGACAAGTCAGTTTGCTTTTCAGCCTAACGGTATACTGTTTTTCTCAGACGCGGAGGGATACTGACTTGTTGTGAAAAGTAACTTACAATTCTACCCGTGGTATACGCTCAGTATATCACGGCTAAGAACCAATCAGATTGCTTGATTTGACTTGTCCGTTTTATAATTACACCATAACGGTGCACAGCTGATATAAAAGGACTTGTAGTTTTTAAAGATATTACTGATTTGAATTGGATTGAATTTTGAATGTAAGAATGTAAATACTGAGTCTGAAATAGTATAGCAATATGCTGTAAAATTATGTGAAAGCATGAATAAAACTACACATCTTCAGATGTTGTACTACACTAATAATACAAAGTTATTATGGTTGTGTGTACCTTGTGTGCACCGCCTAGTGGTTAAAGCACGTTATTGAATTATTGTTTTTATGTGTTATATTTGATTAAAAAAATATTAAGAGTACATATACTTTCATAGGGGGAAAGTAGAAGGTCTGTGATAGAAATATAGAATATAAAAAATCAAGAAGATACTATAAGTCATCTCTACAATAAAACAGTTTAGTGCAGGATGTACAAAGATATGAATAGGAGGAGGTGCAAAACAGAAAAACGAATTAACCTTTATTTAAACATTAAATAACAGATTAAGGTAATCTTTTAAATAAGAAATAAATTTTGGGGGTATCTATCTACAGATAAATATTAAGCCTGACAAAGTACTTAACGTCTAATATATTGCTTTCCTGCAATGTTAACTATGTTGAAGCACTTATTTTAACTGATATTATACATATGGATTATACTCTAGATAGAATAAGAAATGTGCAGAATATGACAGTTTAATGGTGGAGGTACACACATATTGATAGATGTCTTGTAATGCACTGTTGAGGAACCTGTGACCCAAGTTTTTCATTCATTGCATAACTACACCGTAGTTGTGTATATGATATGTCAATAAACCTTTAAAATCTTGAAATCTTGAAAGGGATGTGCAAAATAGCCATAATATATAGTCTTTAATTAACTATTAGTAGAGAATAACGAGTAATTAATATACTTTATTACTCGTTTCCATTAATGTCAATTGCAGATACATGTTTAGTCTTCTCAAGCACCAACTATCAAATATCTCTCCTGATTGTTGGCACTTGACAATCACCTTCCCTGAATTTTACTCAGGTGTAACTAAAGTCTGATTTAAGGGTTGTTTATATTTCATATCATTAATCAGAATCTGCAAAGTAACTCAAATAAGTGTAGTGGAGTAAAAATACCAGGTTAACCTCTGAATTGTAGGGGAGTAGAATTACAAAGTATCAATGAGCTGTCATGTGGGTATATATTAATGCTATATATTGATGCTGCGCATTATGGACAGCGATTTTCATCCATTTATTAATTATATGTTTTACATTTGATAACACCAATGTGTTTAATACTGGCAACTTCTAATTGTGGGGAAAACGAAAACGTTCAGTAGAGACGTCCCATAGAACATTTTGCGAAACACAATAGTGTAGTGTGTAGTTCTGGGGGGGCGTTCGATTCCAGTTTTGGATAGTCTGGCGTGGTTTCGTTCCATTTGAAACAGCTGTTTGACGCTCGGCGTAACCTTGGCGCACTGCCACTCCAACATCCAATCCCAGACATTGAAGAGTAATCACGGGGACTGTAGTCCTAAACGATAGCTGGGGATTATGGGTAGTGTAGTGTCTTCGGCCATCCAAAACTCAAAAATGTTGACAATCGCAATGATGCTCGAAATGTCCCTTATAGGCCTACGTCTGTTTCCGGTTATTTTTATTTTGAAATTCAGTTCCTGACGAACGCCAAAAAAGACAGAGATTATGGAATTAAACCAATAAATAAAAGCAAGGATAATTGTGTGTTATTGGTGAGTAAATAACAGTGTGTTATTTTGAAAAGAATAACAAATTAGAAGGAAAAAAAGATTTTAAAAATACGAGGCTCTGAGCCCCATGCATTTTCCTCATAGACGGCAACACTAAAGGTCTAAAATAAAGACCTAAATGAATATGTGGGATGTTCTTGCCTTTAGATTCTCCCAATAAGTCCAAGTACAGAGGGTGACTTTTCTGTGAAAAAACACATTTCCACCAAAAACACGTTAGCAACCATGTGTACACATTCATGAAGTAATCTTCGTCATAACTAGCAAACTAAACATCATGTACATGTACTGCACAAATAATCAGAAATAAAAACTCATTACTCAGCATTGCAGCGTCCATAGCAACCACCTTAGCAACCATGAATGTGTTCACATTCATGAAGTAATCTTCGGCATAACTAGCAAACTAAACATCATGTACATGTACTGCACAAATAATCAGAAATAAAAACTCATTACTCGTATAAAATGACATCAAAACGCATTTTAATGGCCAAATGAACCTTAAAATAGGCATTATGAAGGTCTATGGAACGCCCTGCCCGTAGAAGCCTGACGGTCAAGGGGTCCGCTGTCCGCAATCAAGGTCTATGGGACGCCCTGCCCGTAGAAGCCTGACGGGCAAGGGGTACCCTGTACGTAATATAGCGACGGGGAGGGGGCCTGACCGTCCGTCAAGATATGACGGGATAGGAGTGAGAACGTGTTGGGTTCAGAGGCACATTTTGCAAATATGGCAGTAGCCATCGATCATCTTAAGATAAGATATACTTTATTGATCCCAAGTTGGAAACATTTGCGTTACATCAGCATGTGTAACAGTTGTAAATATGCAGTGGTGTTTATTTGTAAATCATTTAGTATAATCACACAAATTCTGTGTTTTATATTTAATAATTCTGTGTTCTTTATTTATTGATTGTTCAATACCTAACAAGGCCGGAGATGAAAAACTTTGGTCGCAGGTTCCTCAACAGTGCATTACAAGACTATCAATATGTGTGTACCTCCACCATTAAACTGTCGTATTCTGAACATTTCTTATACTATTTACATACATCTTATATAAGAGTATAATACATATGTATAATATCAGTTAAAATAAGTGCTTCAACATAGTTAACATTGCTGGAGGTATACACAGTTTTTCATTCATTGCATAACTACACCTTTTGTGTATATGATATGTCAATAAACCTTAGAAAATCTTGAAATCTTGAAAGGGATGTGCAAAATAGTCATTATATACAGTCTTTAATAAACTATTAGTAGAGAATAACGAGTAATGAATATACTTTATAGGGATCCTATTCATATCTAATAATAAAAATAATGAAATTCAATAACATGCTTTAACCACTAGGTGTCCCTTTATATCAGCTGTGCACCTTTATGGTGTAAATACAGCCTATCTACCAATTGGATCAAATATAAAAGTCAGCCGAATTAGTGTTGATACTGCAAGGAGACGTATTGTGTGAAAAGAAATGTAAGATGTTGTTTAATGGCTGATATATTTATGATCCATGTCACGTTTTCAGTGTTGGCGGCAGTTCCTCATGTTTGTCTAGAAGTCTTCTCATCAGGGCTCTATAAATAGAGAACTACGGCATATATGTAATATTTAATGCAGCCGAACCGTGTGTTACAATGCCGTTATGTGATGACTTTCAAAGAAAAAAGCAAGCACACTCAAACAATAAAGTGTTTTCAGTCTGTTTCCGGTATTTGTTTATGACGATGTGATGTGAGATGTGAGACTGGAATTGCACAGGGGAAAATAACATATCTATGCCACAATTTTAGATGCGGATTTTGTTAAACTAATACGTTTGCGCTGTGGACCAACACTATACATTGACGGGGAAGGGGGTAGCAATAAAGATTACACCATTAAACTGTTACACAACATAAATAATATCGATAGCAGCACTAGCAACCACCTTGGTAACAATGAAAACGTTGTATCGACACAATTTCCTGAAGTAATCTTCGTAATAACTAGCAAACTAAAGATCATGTACATCCACTGCACACATAATCTGAAATAACAACTCATATTTCTCGCATCAAATGACATCAAAAGGCATTTTAATGGCCAAAGTAACTTTAAATAGGCATTTTACACCGAGAATAAAACGAAGTTCGGCCATGTTTTTTTTTTCTGCAGGGAGAAATGTGAAGATCACGTGACATAGACGCCAGCCATCGGAATGAATGGTGAAACAAAACGTAGGGATCTTACAATTTCAGAGGCGTTTTTGTAGAAATACTACGTCCTACGTTGTGGAACAACGTAGTTATTACACGTTTTTTTTAGTGCTGTCAAAATTATCGCGTTAACGGCGGTAATTAATTTGTTGAATTAATTGTGTTAAAATATTTAACGCATTTAACGCATGTGCAGAATGGCCCGCCCCATACGTGCCACCAGTGGCAGCGCTGGGGTAGGCTACACCCATACGAAGAAATGGCTTAGCCCCACCATGAAAAATGAAGTTAAAGTAAGCAAAATAAAGTCTGCCAACTCGCGCGGAGTAAATTGCACAGACAGCAGTTAGTAAGATTGATTTCAGTCGCCACGGTTTTGAAAACTTTTGTCACGTAGTGATCGTCTTCTCAATAGAACATCTTAATAACGGCGTGGTGCATTGCAGGAAGTCCCGACGCAGAATACTTTTGCTGTAGTACAGGGCAGAGCCATATAATAATAATAATATGGCTCTGGTACAGGGGTGCACATAACTGGTACGCAGGTTATGTGCGTAATCTGAAATGCGTACCGTCACTTGTGTCACAAAGCGCATTTGCGTACCGACGTACTTGTGAAGCTTTTCCAGAAGGCGGTTAGATCACCGGACGACAGAGTCGGTCTCCGTGTGCACAGACAGGGCTGCTGTTAACGTCGGTCTGTACAACGGAACTGTGCCAAAACTACGCCAACCGGCTGCGGAGGGAGACTCCCCCCTTCACTGGAGAACTGCGCTAAAACAGCTGATCACAACGTTCACACTCTGTGGTCACGAAGTACTCCACTAGCCCCCCCCCCCCCTCTGTCGACTTTCCTGAAGTACTCCCCCGTTGATAGAAATCAACACGTAATGAATTAAGACCCCACGGTTTGATGATTGATAGGTGTGTGGGTTGTCTTTCATTTTGACATGCAGAAAAATGTTATAATAAACATAGATACTGTATGTTAAATTGATATATCCGCCTTCTTTCATTTATCTTTCCATTCCCACAACAATATACATAAATAAATGGCATATTTTGGACATAGTTCGAATGGTGATTAATCATGATTAATTAATTTTTAAGCTGTGATTAATCTGATTAAAAATTGTAATCGTTTGACAGCCCTAGTTTTTTTATGAGACTGGGTTGGTTGTGCACATGGCCATACGAGACATATTGGTAATTTTGCAATAAATAACAAAGTGATCCTCACTTGCTTGTGAAAAACATTTCAAAGATTTGGTCACACAACATTTCACTTTTTCTTCCATATGCCATTTAACAAGGTACCCCATAACCTGCAAGTAGGGTAAAGAAAGGGAGTCTGTACGGGAAAACAACATACCCAATTTTTCATGAAACTAGGTGAAATTGTGTGGCATAAAGCGTTGGAGACAGGGGCTTTTTCATTCCTGTGAGTGTTGCTCATTGGTGCGTGAAGCCCAAAATGGAGCACCTGTAGATTTTTAAAAAGTACCTGTTTCTTGGTCCATAGAGCATGCACACTTGAGTTTTACTAAGGCCACCGATCTTCCGCTCTCGGCACAGTCAAATGAACGGAGAGAGAAAATAACTCTGAATTGAACTTTTAGGGCATTTCACTACCCTGGTGATTCAAATAAGGGTTACGAGTTAGTACTGGATAGGTTATTTAGCAAAAAATGATATGCTCAGTTATAGAGGTATCCGATGTAAATCAATGGGGAAAACTATTTTTGGGTCCAAGCCTTTAGTGTAATACCACAGTTTGGCCACTATGACATTTGCTTCAATGTCTAGCGCTATGGGCCAAGACTGAACATCATTAAAACTGTGAGATCTCCCTGCTATTTCCATGAACTCGAAGCTCATGAACACCACCAAGTCGGAAGCACAACTTACCAACTGAGGTGCATGTGAATGCACCATTGGCACAGCTAAACATGCACTGTTCTGTAACAAATATCTTGATTCTCACATAAGCTAGGAATGTTTAAATAAGTGAATTTTCCACCAATAACATTGAAGAAATAGACATGTCAGTGAGTCAGCATTCTCAATAAGAGAACCCGGGAACAGGGACAATGAAATGGACCCAGCTGTTGTTAATGATATGAATTACACCTGTGCTTTTCTAGATGTCACGTGTCAAAATGACTGCTGTGAAAAGGGTCTATTGAAGACAACGCTGGGGCCATCACTCAAAAATCATATCGTACCAGTAATTTTAATTATTACAGCTTTTGAAGAATACAATTATGGCCGCTTTTTACAAATGGAAAGTGTCTAGATAATAACCCTAGATTTGTGAAAACTGTCAAAAACTCTCAAAAGACCCGCTGCCCAAAGACCCATTCCATTAGCAATTCAAGGACAGTGTCTTACCATCTTGCGAGAGTTTCTAAATAAACAAGGTCACAATCAGCAGATCCCTTAGAGGAAAACTTACTCCACACAGATGAATATCCTTCACCTGTCTGCTGACGATTTGTTGTGTCCAATTCACAAGTGAAACTCGCAAAACAACAGCAAACTACAACAATCACAAGCACCATTTTGCAGGCATTAATGATTTATTTCACTTTATAAGTAATATACCGATAGTGTTCTGACATCAACTTTTCATTATGGAACAGATGGTGCTGTTGTTGGGGGAACTGTGGACAGCTTGTCAATAACTGTCACATGTAGTTCTCTACGTGTGCAGTTCATAACCACAACAAGAGAGCAAGAGGAGACCTTGGTCTATTCAATAGCCAAACACTTTAATGTGTCAACTGCAGAAAAAAAACAGGCAGTTATTTGAAACAGACTGGTTATAGAGACAGAAATGTATTTTCTCTGTTTTACATTTGATCATATGGTTCAGGGAGATACTTTTGTATATTATGATCTTTTCCCTTTTTAACATGTTTTACTTTGCTCTTTATCTTTTGCTGTTAAGCTACCATCAATAGACCATTTTCTTCCTGCATTTTTCTTTTTTGTTCATACCACTTTAGTTTCAGGTAACTCAAGGCAAAGATTGGTTTCAAAGCAACACCACACTGGTACATTTACATTATCCTGAAACGCAACACAGTACCTCGAAACAATCCCATGCCTTGGCCATCGCAACTACGTTTATATTTGAGAATTTCATGCCACATTCCCTCCCAAAACAGGAAATCATGTCATTGTTATTTAGCATGGAAGTGTCTGAAACTTTCTTGGCTAACTTTTCATGCTTATGAATAAGACTTGCTTCTCCAGCATGCAAGTAGCAGAAGTGAAGTTAGTTATATATGGACTGACATCACAGGAGCAGTCCAGTGTCGGTTTGGCAGCGCAATGAATAAATGGATGTCTGCAGCATGCACCCGAAGAGCTCGCAGCTTCAGAGGGACGAGGATATTGGATGGAGTCTCCAGCTTGAACGGGATCAGACGAGCAGAGAAAGAAATGTAAATATAAATGTGGTTTCTGTCAAAACATTCACGGCTCAAATAGAGAGACTATCCGGGTGTTGTTTTTATGTTTGCAGGTACACAAGCTCTAGGCAAGTTTTTCGAAATAAAAACATGTTTGTTCATGTTTTATTTTTCTTATTATTCATGCGCTTTGTTCTTCTTGATACATCGGGGATGGAGCTGTTCATTAAACGCACTTTAAATATAGATTTGCCTGTACAAACAGAATAAAGCTCATCCCTCACGTCAGTTTATGTTCGAGCACCGGAGCCAAGCCCTCATTGGTTGACAGCTATACAGTAGGAGAACATTTTATTGGCAAGACATATCAGGTAAAACCATTTGCATTTTATATCAGTGCGAAAGCCGAGTGTGCTTTTTATGTGTCCTCATCGGGGATCGATCCCTCCTGCTCTTGTCATACCTTCTCAAAACAAATGAGGGATTAAAGCAGAGACGTTCGAGAACACAATAACTGGGATGGGAGAAGAGCAAGAGGATGACAGCAGCTCACTGAAATCCACAGGATATGTATTTCCTTTGTCTCAGGGCTTGGAAAGTACAACACCCACTCAGGGGCTCAGCTTGATCCTTCTTTTTGTATTTGCCATGTTCTGGTGATGTTAAATATTGGGAAGCAGGGACGTTTTTTAATGCATTAAATATGAATCTCAGCTAAAAGATGTTCATGTGTCCAACAGGTATCTCCGATGGCCGTTATCTGAGATGGTTATGAAGACAGATGCTCCTCTGTTAATCAAAAGTGATATACATGGACAGATAAGTGCCGTTTTAAATGTGTTAATGGGACAATCTAAAAATGTCGCCATCCATCGCACGTTGAATTTGATTTGCTTCCCTCAGGAAAGTGCTTTAGACTGCCACCGGTCACCAAAATGTCTAAAGGAAATAGTTTGTCTCAAGCAGTTTAATTATTAAATACATGTTAATCATTAAGGGCCAAACCCTTACCCCAGCCCCCTTGCTTTATTTACATGTTTGAGGATTTTGCAAATTTTACTTTTGTTATATGCTGAAATGCTAAGCTCTCCCTACAGTATATCTTAACTGTTGCTTACTTGATTGTTATTCAGTGTTTGAAGCCAAATAAAACGTAACACATTGAGAACATCAACGTTTCAGGACTGACAGAGGTGTAGCTGCAAATAATTTAAGTAAAATCAAACAAACAACAATCTATCTAATCTACCTGTGTCAAAAATAAGATATTCTATAATAATAATAATAATACGTTTATTATTATTATGGACATAATGGCAAGTTTGTTAAGACATCCTAACAAAGTCACAACATGAGGAAGGTTGGAAGGATTACCGTGTCTTCAAGGGAGGAAATAAACTGAATTGAACACAATGTCAAGCTGTTAGTTGTATGTAAAGTGTGTATATTCCTATATTTAGCTTCCTTGATGAGTCACCAGCAACTTCAGACTGTCAAACCCCATGGTGAGTTATAACGGTAGCTGTATATGAATGTTGGGATTAATGTGTTTAGTAGTCAATTACTTTATTAAATATGTAATTAACTATTGAAAATAATGTACATATCCACCACCTGATGGGCTGTAAGAACATGGGTGTGTGTGGCCTATTTTCAATGGTTCGATGAACTAAGGAACCAAATCTCAGGCACTAGACTAAAAACTAAAAGTCCCTTCTTGTTATTTCTTCACACCTCATCTCAAGAACTGTGAAGATTGGGCACATTTGAAACATGGTGGATTAAAGAAAACAACAGCAGTGTTTGAAATATTTTCTTTACACATTGGAAACAATACTGGTCATCCTGATATATTTACTGATGCCTTACTGAGTTAGGAGTTATGAATGAATAAATAAAAGAGTATGAGACATGAAAAGAAGAAGGGGGGGGAACTCTATCGCGCCCATCTTTACACAATCTGATTGTAATGTATTCTCTGCTTTAGAATTTAACCTCCATGAATATTACAGCAAATAAAGTTGTATTTCTCTGCTTTACTCACTTTAATGTCTCATCACTGCTCCCCTCACTCTATCTGACTTGTGTTGTCAGCTTGTTCGCTCTCTGTCTCTTTCTTTCTCTCATTTTATTTTTTAAATGTCAAGAAATGTCAGGAAGTAGACAACAAAGCTTTACTTTTTGTTTATGTTAATAACCAATAAGAAATGTCAGACTCCTCGTTCTTATATCGATACAGGAATACTTCCTTTGGATTAAGCAGAACACAAGTGGAAGCAGCCAAAGTGTCTGATCAATCAGCGACAATCAGCCCCACGAAACATGATGAACATCAATGATCCAAAAGTTCCTTACCTCTTTGAATATACTGCCCTGGGAGCAGTGACTTATTTCATGCTACAGTAGAACTATCCTACAGCAGCTTCATGGAACCACGGTATTCCAAACAGGATTGGTTCTTTAGTTCCTAAAAAGCTGGTTAAAGTCACTGGTACAGTGTACCTGGCTCCACCTATGTTTGGTGTACACGGATTCCTTTATCTTGGTATACATTTTAGTTGTATTTTACTTAGATGTTGTCTTGTATTGAGTGTTGAAGAAAGAAATGGACGTAGTTACCCATTGGTTTGTGGATTACCAGTTCAAAGTCTCAATGTTGTCTTCATCTTGGTATTTGGTGTTCGCCATTTTATTTTTGGGAAACCAGAAGTGAAATTACCACTGCTTACCAGCGTTATTTACAGAAAACCAACAAAAACTTCAACAAATTAAAATAAATCTAAACTTCTCCTCTTTGCCTACATGGCCTTTTACAAACAAGTCCTTTTCTACCTTTTTTTTTAACTTTCAGCATCAACATACTCCGAGCCAAACACGTCCGAAAGAAGTGGATGTAGTTACCGTGACATCACCCATTGTTTATGGACGGACAGTTTTAAGCCTTGTGTTCCGCATTTTGGCCATTGCAGTAGGGTAGAGGGTGGAGTCAAGTACAACCATATGACACTTTCTCACATTGTCTAGCACAGTGATTCTCAAATGGGGGTACGCGGACCCCTGGGGGTACGTTGGGGTACTGCAGGGGGTACGTGAGATTACAAAAAAAAAAAGGTTAATTAAGAAAATACCATGCATGATTAAAAAAATAATCTTAGTACAATAAGTTAAATATAAAAGACAATTTTATATCAAATATTCCTAGAACCACCAAGGGGGTCCTCATATAAACATGTCAAATGTGTGTATTGTATTTTATAGTTTTTCACAATATATAATTTTGTTCATTGGTTTGTTAAACATATTACTTCAATTGAAAAACTCCTTAGTTTGTTGTAATGCATGCACGAAGGAGTTAATAAATCACACACTGAGGGAACAACACTATATTGTAATTATTTATAGGCTTTTTCGATCAAAAATGTTCGGGGTCGGTCAGGGGGTACTTGGCTGAGAAAATGTTTCAAAGGGGGTACATTACTGAAAAAAGTTTGAGAAGCACTGGTATAGCAGAAAAGAATGAATGAAAAAAAGAGAACCTGTTTTTGAAATGATGGAATCAATATTTGTAGCCCGACAAAAAAAATACACATTGGTGTTGGTTAGCTTCTGCCAAACAAAATAAATGAGATACTTGACAATAACAAGTTACAACAAAGCACATGCGTCCAAAGAAATGAACAAAGGGATAAAAACAAAGGAGTTCAACAAAATCATTGCATGAATTTGCCCACAGTCACAAAAAGTCAACTTCTATGAAAAAGCGAGTCTGTGAATCTTTGAGCCGCAGGCAAATCATCCTTTCACCCCGGGGCTCTGATAGCAAAAACCCGTGAAGTCACCTCTACAGACTGAGCCTGTGGGCTATGAAAAATGTTCCCTCAATTGTTATAACTTTGTTGCAGTCAATGTTCTGTATTCTAGCTCCACTGATAGCTGACACTGAATACATTTGCAAAGTTAAAAACAACTGCTTCTTCATCCCCACAGTCTGTGAACACCAAACAAGGTCTCACAATTATGCCCATGATAAAATAACAGCTCATGGTAATAGTCAATAATTGTGTTTGGTTGCTGATTTTGTGCACTTTCCATCCCATTATGTATGTGAGTTTGACTGCATGTTACTAGGAGAGTGAGATGGCTCTGAGCATTACAAGGGCAGATCTGCAGGATCTGCAGGAAGTGTGTAAAAGTTTGAGTTCAATGTTTACAGTGATAAATAATTCAAAGCTCGAAATACAGATACTCAAGGTTGCAATTGTATTGCAGTATGCAAGCAGCGACTGTAAATTATGCTGTAATGTAGCTTGGCAATTTAAGCAACAATTCACTTTGGTTTTGCTCATCTCAAATCACTAGCTAACAGAAGCATCAGCATCTATCTATCTGCCTACAGCTTTTCAAACTTGAAAGAATATGAAATACATCAACAAGTGCTGCAGTTATTGGCTTGATTAAATGATCAAATAGTTACCAACTAGCTATCTGTAAAGAAGAATCTAATATCAAAATGGGGATTTATTTATTTTGTGTCAATTATTGTATTTCACTTGTCTTTAAGTTGCTAAATGTCACAAGCTTTAAAGATATATGTATAGTACATCCAAGAAAATGTGTACATTTTTCCATAAAAGATTTGCACGTCATAAAAGTCATAAAGTCATAAAAGCTAGCAGCTCACTATAGGTGCAGTGTATTACCATCTCACAGTAATGAAAAACTATAGCTAGTTTTCAGTCCACTGTAATGAGGGGGGAACTACATTTCCTCAGATTGGATGGACCAATGTACTGACTGTGTGTGTGTGTGTGTGTGTGTGTGTGTGTGTGTGTGTGTGTGTGTGTGTGTGTGTGTGTGTGTGTGTGTGTGTGTGTGTGTGTGTGTGTGTGTGTGTGTGCGTGTGCGTGTGCGTGTGCGTGTGCGTGTGCGTGTGCGTGTGCGTGTGCGTGTGCGTGTGTGTGTGTGTGTGTGTGTGTGTGTGTGTGTGTGTGTGTGTGTGTGTGGTGTGTGTGGGTGTGTGTGGGGGTGTGTGGGGGTGTGTGTGTGTGTGTGTGTGTGTGTGTGTGTGTGTGTGTGTGTGTGTGTGTGTGTGTGTGTGTGTGTGTGTGTGTGTGTGTGTGTTTTATCTGATCCGGATGGTTACTAATTCCTTTTCTTTATGGGTGTTACAAAGTTGACTAAATCATCCGAAATTCAATGAAAGTGGTGATCAGCCATTTTAAATGTTCAAATTTCTACTGTGAAGGATATCATAAAGCCTTAATGCAATCGAATGTAAAACAAAAAAGTTATGATGGATGAAAGTAGTAAATCGGTCAGATTTGACCCGAAGACAGCAGGAGGGTTAAAGCAACTACAGAATGTAAAGAATTACAGAATATAAAGCATTAATACAATGACTGACGGGGGGATAACAAACTATCAGCATATTTAAATACATGTCAGTCATAGAGTGTGAGAGGGAGGGGACAGAAATTGAGAATACGGGCCGTTTCTCAATGTCGAGTACACCTGCTGCAGAGCCACTATTTCAAGTATACTACGTCATCGAGTGGCGCCGATTGCTGGGCATTTAACATGCATTTAAACAGTCCTTCGGTGCCACTCGATGACGTAGTATACTTGAAATAGTGGCTCTGCAGCAGGTTTACTCGACATTGAGAAACAGCCCCTGTCTCCCCAGTTCCGGTATTTGGACCTGGTAAGAGGCATGGGACAGTCTAAGGTCTGAAAAGTGAAGCCAAAGTGCCCTAAACTTGCATTCTCTCTGATAACTAGTAGGGTTCTACTTTAACGGTTGAAAGAAGAAGCCCGATTGAATAGTTTGGTTTTACTATAATGTGGTTCCCTAATAAAAAAAACATGAGAAAAGACAAAAATGAAAATGGAAACTCAAAGCTTCACACTGGTCGTTACCATACCAATGGGTGACATCATGTTGACCAAATCCACCTTTTAGGAAGGAGAGGGCTATCTTTTGAAGGGCTTTAAAGGCCACAAGGAGCCTTTTAAACTGGAGTCGTTGTTGAATGGGAAGCCAGTGGAGGTTTAGAAGGATTTGGAGTGTTGTAATCTCTGGTGTGAGAGTTTGTGAGCAGTTTAACCGCCGAGTTTTGGATGTTTTATAAATGGTGGAGGAGTGGGATATTGGGGGATGTTACGTACAGAATGCTGTTAAAGAAGTGGAATCATTGAGCGATGAAGGCGTACATGAGCAATTCAGCAGGTGAGAAAGAGAGGGAGAGGCAGAGACTGGCACTGTTTATAAGATGGAAGAAGGTTGTTTTTTTGATGTGATAAACATGTTTTTTTAGAGGCGAAGGTTTGATGAGAGATGACACCAAGGCTGCGTCTCAGGTCGACTATTTTCATTTCCTCGGTCGTCGGTCGTCGGTATCACGGGAAGTTAATTTGTCTGCGCCATCTTGAGTAGCATCTGCCGGAGGACCGAGGACCGAGGATCGAGGAGAGAGGAGCGATAATGGAGGAGCGATAACCGAGGAACCACAGACCATCCTCCGGTGAAATCCTCAGGTACTCGCCCCGCCCCCTTACTGTGTATCGCTCACTGATTGGACGATGCAGCGCATGCACTGATCTGATGCTTCTTGACATGAGAGCAGTTCCCAGCGGAGTGAAGAAAATACATGAAACTCACGAGTCACTCCTCAGTCTATACTGTATTTTGTTTAATTAATGTATAATTTAGTTACAATATGTGATATATCTGAACAACAAAGTGGTCAAAAATCGTTTTATTCATTTATTGGAAACATTTTCATGATCGCTTTTTTCGTTTATACATTTTAAGAATGGCGTTTATCTTTTTTGAGAATGAGTTCTTATTTTATTTATTTATTTGGGTCTACAAACAGATGATACAAATGTAGTCAGTAAATGTGTGAAAACACGGGGACAGAGCTGCTGTCAGACATCAGCTGTGCGGTTTCATCACCAAACGGACGTCGCTTCACTTGACGCTACGGAGGAAAGGACGTCCCATTGCTCTTAAAACTCATTTCCCTGCTTCTCGTGGTTTCCTTGCGTCTCTCCAATGCTTCCCTGGTAGGAGGGACTAGTCGCAGGGAAACGCAAGGGGACGCAAGGATTCCATTTAATCGACCTGAGATGCAGCCCAAGGCTGTGGATTTCATTGTTAAACATGGCGCACCTGCTTTACTCTCTGTTATCACTTCCCTTTGAAGGCAAACTAAAGGGCCCATGGAAAAAAGGAATCAGAATAAAACTTTATGAATTATACATGTTTTTTCATATTTCTAGGATTATATTAAAGTTCAACCAACATCATGTTTGCAGTTTACATGTTTCTAAGGTCATTCAAATATGTTAACATTTGTTTATTTAATTAATATTACTTTTAAGGCACCTCCAAACTGCTGAGTGGGCGTACCGGAATAAGCCAGCAATCCATCCATCTATCCATATATAAATCTAATTATGTCACTAATCAAATTACAGTATGTGTGCTCTTGCTAAATACAAACCCTGCCTGGCTGTCCATGTGTATATTGTACTAAAAAGTATTTTTTCAGTTGTAGTTAGTCAGTGTAATGTGTAACTGTGTCCTCCTCACTTTCCCTCCCACCTCACACTAAACTGCCTCAATGTCACGCAGTAAGGCAAAGACAATTAAGGTGTATAAATATGTAAATATGGTCACGGCAGCTCAGCAGGAGGAACAGCGTAATGACATTTTCTGCCCTCGTTTGGCTATTCCCCAAGACACCTCCAATTAGAAACCTTAATGACAACCATAACGCACAGATGGTCAAACTCTGGGGGCACGACCGGCTCTTCTGATGCTGCCCGGGCTCCTTGCGGCATTGCTCTTCGTGCCAACAATACACAAACAAACACACATAAGGCAAAAGGGACACACAGATAAACACACGCAAATGGGGCAGAGTCAGCACTAAGACATGGAAGCAGGGACAGAATGCATGATTCAAGAACACACACTCACACACACATATATACCTAGCCAGATGCCACCCGTGCCCATGGGGGTGATCATGGTCGTAACTAGAAGGTCAGGTCTTGGCAGGCCGTTTAGGGCCAGGGAGGGCTCTGCTTCAGTGTGTGTTCTCCTATGTGTTTGTGTGTGTGTGTTGTTGTGTGTGTGTGTGTTGTGTGTGTGTGTGTGTGTGTGTGTGTGTGTGTGTGTGTGTGTGTGTGTGTGTGTGTGGTGTGTGTGTGTGTGTGTGGTGTGTGTGTGGTGCTGTGTGTGTGTGTGTGTGTGTGTGTGTGTGTGTGTGTGTGTGTGGTTGTGTTGTGGTGTGTGTGTGTGTGGTGTGTGTGTGTGTGTGTGTGTGTGTGTGTGTGTGTGTGGTGTGTGTGTGTGTGTGTGTGTGTAGAGTTATTGTTTGGTGTCTCAGGTAATATGTCCGGTGCGTCTCTGTGGCAGATGTCGACCATCCGTCTTGCGAAGCTGACATATAGAAACAGTCCCTGTGGTCTCAGTCTCAGGAGAGAAACAGGGAGTGAGTACACGCAAGGAAAGAAGTGTTGGTGTGGAGTTTATGTGTGTGTGTGTGTGTGTGTGTGTGTGTGCGTGCGTGCGTGCGTGCGTGTGTGGTGTGTGTGTGTGTGTGTGTGGTGTGTGTGTGCGTGCGTGTGTGTGTGTGTGTGTTGTGTGTGTGTGTGTGTGTGTGTTGTGTGTGAGTGCGTGAGTGAGTGAGTGTGTGTGTGTGTGTGTGTGTGTGTGTGTGTGTGGTGTGTGTGTGTGTGTTTGTTGTGTGTGTGTGTGTGTGTGTGTGTGTGGTGTGTGTTGTGTGTGTGTGTGTGTGTGTGTGGTGTGGTGTGTTGTGTGTGTGTGTGTGTGTGTGTGTTGTGTGTGTGTGTTTGTGTGTGTGTGTGTGTGTAATATACAGAGAGAAAACGCAAGAGAGAGACAGAGAACGAGATGTTTTGGCTGCATTCCTACAGTTTTAGTTCAACCTAGCTATTTGTTCTTCCTACCTCCATTAGATGGGAAAATGTTTCTTTTGGGAGTAAGCAAGTTTTCACAGAGGGCAAAACAGTGCAAAGGAAGCAGAAAGATGTGTGAGGGTTGCCAAACTCGGTCACAGAAGCCTAAAATAAAAAAGGAACATTTTAAGAAAGTCAGCTCATTATATGTATAAAGCAGTTGTTTACTTAAAACAGACATATTAAGATAATTTTCAGGTTCATATTTGTATTTTGTGCCTCTCCTGTGACATGTTTACCTGCTTTAATGTTCAAAAAGTACTTTATCTGTCCCATACTGCCGGTGCTGCAGCACCTCATTTTACCCTCAGTAAGAAACCAGAGCCCAGTCTGCTCTGATTGGTTAGCTGGTCGGCTCTGTTGTGATCCGCTTAGAGATCTCCCGCCCCTATCACATACAATGTAAGTAAGTAAGTAAGATTTATTTATAAAGCGCTTTTCACAGACAAAGTCACAAAGTGCTTGACTAAACATTAAAACATCATGGGAATCATACAATTATAAATGACCACACAAGCCACGTGTTAAGAAGAGCTACAAACACAATAAAAACACAATAAAAAAATGTGATGGAGCGCTAACCAATATAAGCGCAAGTTTGACAGTGATGTAACTATGTAGGAATCCAATTGAGGGAGGGAGTGGGAGGGAAACTCCTTTGTGAACTCTTGGATTTTAGCCTTTGTAAACCATTTACATGCAAAAACCTATACACATCAGGGAAGGGGAAACCCCAAAAAGCTTTAATATTTCACAATTTGATGCAGATTCAAATAAATCAATTTAATTTAATTTACTGCCCCGCCCGGAATAGAGGTCAGATTTGTTGCCTTTCAGTTGAAGTTATCTTAGAAACATATTGGACATGATAACCTTTCCTTACATTACATTACACGTGAACTATAACAATAAGCACTTCCTTATGTGGTGATGTTAGGAGTCAGTGTTGTTTTTGTTTTTTTAAAACAATCTGCTGCATTGAAGAGCAAAATTCCGAATCGCTTAACACAATCTTGATCCTGCGAATCAGTTTTGTCAAGAGCTTTACAATCTAATTTCACCAGCAATCACACCAACACACAGGAAATAGAATCTCCAGGTGCCTCATTTCCTTTCCTCACGCTTCGCTTTGCATTTGCAAGTTGTAGCACGAAAAAGGACTATGAGATTTACTCAAGGCAGTCACATACTGTGTTGGTGACGGGGAGACCACTTGGCCCTCAGGTACTCAGCTTCCCAACTACCCTCCCCACGTACAAACTCCTCATGCACCATGGTGATATCATATTATTCCTGGCGAGGTAGGCTCATTATACACGTGTCTATAAATAATCAAGGAGCTTAACAAATGATCCATCCCTAGAAATAGTTCAGAAATCTATCAAGCACATTCTCACATCTGAATCATTGCAGCTCATTATATCATTTGAGTGTACAACAAAGTTTCAAGGTGCGATTCGCCGATTCCAATAAAGTGTTGCCAACACACACCTGTACTTGTTGATGGCTGAACAATGGGGGATAAGCCTCATGTACTGTACTGTGCAATGCATTTATATAAAGAATACAAAACACATGTAATTGGCCTGTCAGATCAAAGCTTCTTTTAAACACTACTGACAAGAGAGCAGGATTATGTATTTGTCAGTGGTTTTAGGGTTGAAAATCAAATTAGCCCTGCATAGAAAGTCTGCTGTCCAACAAGCACTCCTTTTCATCCCTATTTTTCATTTATCTTGATGAAAACCTTTCTCTTTTAATATTTAAATCCGCTTTAATAAGTGAAACAGTTGGAGTCATTCATTTTGTTTGGCAAATGACAAATACAAAATAAAATAAGTTAAGCTTACAAAGCTGAAAGGCTTGTTGGTTTTATGGTCATTCAGTCGGGAGAAACTCATGGTGCATGCGTCATTGTGGACTTTGTCTCACAGTGGCTTTGAAACCTTTAATCATTTAATTCAGTTTAAACCGTATTCTCATGGTGCATGTTTTAAATCTAAAGTTGTATTTGTGTTTTCGAACTTAGTGAAAGGTTTTCATTGATTGTTTGAATTGTTAACCAGCATAAGTTAGTATCCATAATTCGACACGGTGAACCATCAGATCCTCCTTCTCACTCTCCAAGAACTTGGAGTTTCAGGCTCTGCACTTTCCCTCCTCACCTCATACCTCAAAGACCGCACCTACAGGGTTACTTGGAGAGGGTCCAAACCTTGTCAATGAACTACAGGGGTCCCTCAGGGCTCTGTTCTTGGTCCCCTCCTCTTCTCCTTGTACACAAACTCGCTCGGATCAGTCATTAGCCCACATGGTTTTTCATACCACTGCTACG